>NC_056729.1:618241145-618388645 GCF_019279795.1 Protopterus annectens | reverse complement strand
CAACTGCTTTCAATAAATCTTGATTGCCCTCTACAATTTTCCAGTTCTTCTCTATGATGTTACGTAACTGTATTCCATCTGAGGTCATTTGCAAATTAAAACATAAATGGTGGTTATCATTATTTGTATTACCACCACCTTCACTTATACCTTTCTTCAAAATGGGATAATAATGACTCTTTTATCCCACACATATTTGGCTAGTTCATTTAGATAATTTAACTCATATCCCCTGTGGCTGAAGAGTTCAATAATAAATTGAAATTCCTCAGCCAACAAGAGATTTTCACTGGTCATATGACTAGCTCTAATAAATTGCCCTTTTGGTATGTTATTTTTAATAAATGTGGGATGTTGGCTAGAATAATGCAAATAACTGTTCATGAATGTCTCTTTTCTATAAATTTTACTGATAAAATGATGGTCTGTTTCCTTCCAAAACAGATGAACAGCCAAATAATTAATCTTAAAACCTATGTCACCTAACACAAATTTGAGAAAATCAGACTTTTCATTCATCTTTGCTACAAAAGACTCCACAAAATAATGATCACCTGTTAAAATGAACACCAAATCATCGATGAATCTTTCATAATAAATTACATTAAATTAATTTCTTAGTGGGTTCAAAACCAAATGTTCCCACCATCCCATAACTATGTTAACAAAAGAAGGTGCTGCCGGAGAATCCATAGCAACACCTCTAGTCTGCTTGTAGAATTGTCCATTAAACAAATAATAATTATTGTATAAGAGTGTCTCTAATAACTCACAGAAAAAATTAATACTGCCATTAGTCATATTAGTGAATGAAGTTAAATATGCCCTGACATACTCTATTCCGTCATCATGAGGAAAAGAAGTATATAAAGATGTCACATATACAGTAAAAATAGTGTGTTTAGAAGGATCAAACTGTACATTTTGACTAAATAATCTAATGCTATTCAGAAAATCCCACAAATCTTTTAAAAAGGAATCCATTTTCTGTGTTAGTGGATTCAATACAGTATCGACCAACATACCCATTCCCTCTGTAACATAATTAGGTGCTGAAATAATAGGCCGAAAAGGTGGATCTTCCATATTTTTATGTGTTTTGGGAATGCCAACTCGAACTCCCACTTTAGGATTTTCAATATTGCAAAAATTATAAGTTTTCTGGTCCAAATTCTCACACATTAAGCTATCATATAAAAGGGGCCTTTCTAAGTCAGGCCAAGTTCTCCTGAATGAATAATGAATGTCCTGCATCCAAATGGAACATTGAAGGCCAGGCATCTATAAGCTACCTCTCTCCATAAGGGACATGGGTGTCAGGCCCGGTGTAAATTTTCTATTCACCATCCACTTGTCTAGGCTGTGCTTAAACTGGATAACAGATGAACTTAGTTTCACATGAATGGAAATCCTGCTCCATAGAAGGAGAAGTCTCTGGGAGACATGTCTGTCCCTCCAGTATTTTATGTTTAAGTATGTGACAAGATTCAGGTCCCTAGACCTTGTATTTCTGGTACTTTTTTGACTTAAGAATGTATACTAAATTCCTAAGTGTGGGGTTTGTGGATACCTTGTAATCCAGGCATAGCTCACACCTCAGCAATCTATAGAAGACTGAGTAGAGGAAAAAGGCTTTAAGGCACTCTGCATAAGGCAGGCTTATTATACCTTTTATTCTTTCTGTAAGGAACCTTTGTGGTCACTTTAGTTGCTGCCTATGCCTGGTCAGGTACACACCAAAGGGAGCACTGTACTCTATGACTGGTCTGATAAGGGCAGACTACAGTGGGATAATTATCTCTTTGGACCTAGATGCCATGCCCTTACCTATAAGTTGTGCAACATAAAAGAATTTCCTCACCACTGTGGTCATGTGGTGGTCAAAGGTAAGGCTATTGTCTATCTGCGTACTCAGATCCCTGACCATAGGGTCACTTCTTAGGAGTATATTATCAATATGGTAATTAGCAGGAATGCTTGATTTCCCAAAGGGTACAATTATGCAGTTCTTAGCATTGAGTTTGAGACCACGTCTTTGACACCATTTATTAGTGAGAGCTAAACCTTATTGAAAAAATGTTAGTGTTTGCAGGGGAGTTGATGATAACTCCTGGACTGAAATCATCTGCAAACTTAGTCAGCCATAAACCATCAGCATTTGCTTCCATTTCAGAGAAATAGATACCAAAAAGGACTGGGTCTAATACCGAGCCCTGGGGGGTTCTACTAGTTATTGCAATTTTGGTGGTGGTGGCCTCACCTATTTTGACCTCCTGGATCCTATCAGTGAGAAAACTGGGTATCCAGTGGGTGTTAAAAGGGTTTCTACCTAAATTAGTGAACTTGTCTATAATGCCTGAGTAGGATAATGCTTTGGTGACCCTCTCAAAAAATCCACCAGATTAAATAGACATGACCTTCCTTTAACAAAGCTGAACTGTGAAGGTTCCAGTGGTTGCAGGTTACCTATGTTCTCATTTATCATGTCCATGATGATTCTTTCCATGGCCTTACATATGAGGCTGTTAAGGCTTATAGGTCTGTAGTAAATTGGATCAGTGGTTGGACCTCTTTTGTTCAGAGGAATGTCTGTAGCCATCTTCCATTCCTTGGGCACAAACCTGACTAAAGGTTCCATTTGAAAAGTGATTCAAGAGGACCAGAGAAGTCAGGTTTCATGTTATTTATTAAACATCCTAGGATATTATCAGGGCCCATCGATGCAGTATTTTTGGCCTTGGAAAGTGCATTAATGACCTACTCTCTAGTAATGGTTGAGGAAATTGTGTTATGTGGTATTTCCTTTGGACTATTGTGGAGATGGAGTGGAGGGAAAAACCTTGAGCTGAACCTGTCAGTCAAAAGGTTGGTAATGGTCTCTTGTTTCTGCCATTTTTAATTTCTCCAAGTCTTTTGGGTTTCTAATACCATGACAAGAATGGATCCCATTCCTAAGTCAAACTACATTTAAAGTTCATGAAATTAGTATTGTTTCACTCCTTGATGTTAACCAAAAGTGCTCATCGCAGCACCCACAATGTGCCCAACAATGACTCCTTCTGCAATCCGTACAGTGATACATGAAACAGTAACATATCTAAATACGATTGTAAATTCTTTTTTATAAGACCAGTTGCTCCTACTACTATTGGAACTGTCTGGGTATCTTTCTTCCACATGGCTCTCATTTCTGCTTGCAGATCGAGGTATTTTATGACTTTGTGTCTCTCTGTATGCAAGACACTGTAGTCACTAGGTGTGGCATTTTCAGTGATCAATGCTACTTTTGTCTTCTTTTCTTGGACCACTATATCTGGTTTTCTAGCATCTATCTTTTGGACTGTTGGTATTGAGTGATCCCATGTAATGTAAACTTCATCATTTTCTATGATTCTCTGTAGCTCATGTTTCCAGTGTTTTTCAGCCACTTCAATACCAAGATGTTTGCACAATCTCCAGTGTAACAATCTCGCCACATTATTATGCTTTCAGGATACAGTCCCTCTGCCATTAGGGAGTCGCAACCAGAAATAAGGTGTGTGACTGTTTCCAGTTTGGTTCCACAAAACCTACATATGTCTGTTTCTCCCACATGTTCAATGGACATAGTAAACCAGTGTGTACATAGCCCACTATCTTGGGCTGCCAATATTAACCTGTCATTTCTTGATGTAAATTCACCTCTCCTTAACCATTCCTGCATTCATTCTTGATCAATATAATGCTCTTCCTGAAGATTTCTATACTTGCAATTATATTTATGTTTTTTCCACATTTCTTGCCTTCTCATCTGGATTTTCACTTTATATTCTTATAGTCTTATATTCTGGTTCAGTGTGAGTAATGCCATTTACAGTAAGTTCTGCTCATTGCTATGTATTTTTTCTGAAGTTATGGACATAGCTGTAGAAAGCTTTGTGGCTGTCCTTTGCCTGAGAAGCAATTTCTTTCTTCATATGTAGCCTGTGAAGTATTAATTAACCCTCTTATTTGCCTGATTAGATTGGTCAGGTGGCTTTTAGTATGTATGGCTTTGTTTCTCCTGGATTTGATTTATTTTTCTTTGTTGAATAACCGCTTGATAGTGTGATTCTACCAGGCTTGTCTTTTGAGTTGGTCTTACTCTTAATATAAATGGGCATAACTTAGGCTACACAGCTAACAATAAAGCTGTACAGAGATTTTGTAAATAGGTCAAAGTATTTTATGGTGTTTACTGAGTTTGGAGGTGCTTGGAATTTAACCAAGGTTTTGCTTAGCAGAGAGAAGGTAGCCTTGGAATAGTTCCTAAAGGTTTTTGGTTTTGATGGATCCCTGGATTTATTTTTTATTTCAAGTAGTACTGTCTTATGATCAGATCTGATGAATGAAGATATTACATTGTGTGAGGAATACCCCCCCCCCATTTTCATGAGTACAAGGTCAAGGATGCTTGTACCCCAGTAGGAGAATGAACCAACTGTTCCAGGATGCTGGGATTAACAAAGTTTAGGAAACGCTGGACTTGTGCATTAGAAGTGGTGAAGGATTCCCCAGTCTATAGAGGTGTAGTTGAGATCCCCATGAATATCATATTTAGTTGAACAGTGAGGGCATCTAGTATATTGAGATAGGTAGCATGGGTTTCCTGTGACATGAAGGATGGCCTGCACATGTTCCCCTGGGCTTCTGGATATTGGCTAAAACTTTATCCACCTCCTAGAGACATGGTTATGCAATGCCAAATTGACTCAATGCAACCAAAAGGTGTTATGTTCAATGCTAGGAGCCTTAACAAGACACTCTACACCCTTTAAACACTCCTCACTCTGGAGAATATAGACATTTGTGCCATTACTGAGACATAGTTTTAAAGCCACAGAAAGTGCAGGGCTTCAATAACCAACAGGGTCTTATGCTGGTGATGTCTCAATCTATGTCAGCAAAAATTTTAGCCCTAGATTGGTTAGCAGGATGATGCTCTGAAGTATATCCATGTGCAAATTACCATAGATAAAGTTCCTTGCCATATCCTATCAAGCTATAGGTCACCATCTATGCCCCAAGAATCTCATAACGTGTACCTAGACCTTCTAGACGCACTCTCCATTCAACCAAATACCCTGTTCATAGTAGACTTCAACTTCCCCTCTATAGAATGGAAAACATACACTGCTTCAACTTTCAGACACAATGTTTCCTGGACTTTATTAACAAAAACAGCCTTGACTAGATAGTGCACACTCTAACCAGAGGTTCAAACATACCGGACCAAGTACTTACCAATATAGGAGAGCAGCCCCCCCCCCCCAACGTGTCACATCCTCACTAGTGAAGTTGGATCACAAAGTTGTCTCCTTTGAAATAAAAATGAACTTAGAAAACCCAGCAAGGCAGGTAACAGTTAGGAATTATTCTAAGGAAAACTGCATCATATTAAGCAATAGTTTGTGAAAACATAATACCCCTCTTGTCGCTCATCCAGTCAGAATAAAACAGACAGACAGTTGTGGGTTCAGCTCAAGCAGCTTTATTATATACAAACACATCAGGATTAAGGCTTAGTAACTTAAAATTAAATAAACTTATAAACAGACTGACTACTGCACTCATACATGTTAACACTGTGGCTGTTCTCTCAAAATGGCACTGTTGCCTGCATGTCTTCACTATATATATGCACTTGCCTACACTTGTAAATGCTTCTTAAAGTTATAACACATGCTCTGTTCTTCATCCTCGCTCTTTGAGAAATAGGTTATACACTAAAATGACAGCATTCATTAGCATGCAATTATATAGAAATGATCCTTTGACATGCAATCACACAAAACTAAACACAAATAAAACAATCATGTTTGGTTTGTGGTGAATTTTACATTCGGTCTAGAAATATGACTTGATCGTGTAACATAAAAGTTGGAATTGGAACTAGTAATGGGGACTGTCTTTAAGGAATGTTCAACTTTAGGGACATCTGGAACATTATCAGGAATGGGAGTAGGTACTGAGACATATTCTTCAACAGGAACATTATCTGGGTTGCTCTGAGATCTAGAGTCTGCATCACAGGTACGATGCTGCAATATCAATTCAGACACTGGAAGAAGATGCCTGCGGTTTCTCCTGTATTCTGTACCCTCAGATTGCACTAAGTTAGATCTAGGCTTGGCACATATACCTCTCACTTGACCAATTCGATCAAAGCCTTTTGCCATTTGCATCCTCACTGTCTCTCCTTCTTTCAATGGATGAAGAAATCTGCTCATTTTAGCATAGCTGGACTACTGAAAGGAACGCTTCTTAAATAGTTGGATTTTGATTGCCCTGTTGTTTTTGGCATTAGGCTTCAACAAACTGGAAATGATAGGCAAGGTTGATCTGGTCTGCCAAGATAGAAGTCTCTGAGCAGGCGAGCAAAGTAGATTGTCACAGGGTAAATTTGTGACATTAAATAAGCGTAAGAAAATATTGGTATTGTCATGCTTTGACCTCTCTAGTAATTGCTTTGCACTGTACATTCAGCTAGGCTGTTTGACTGAGGGTACTCTGGACTGCTAGTAGCATGGATAAAGTCCCACTCTTTTGCAAATTTCTTCTGAAATAATTTACTGGTAAACTCGGTACAATTGCCAGAAATAACTTTGTGTGGACTACCATGGACTGAAGATTTCTATACTTGCAATTATATTTATGTTTTTCCACATTTCTTGCCTTCTCATCTGGATTTTCACTTTATATTCTTATAGTCTTATATTCTGGTTCAGTGTGAGTAATGCCATTTACAGTAAGTTCTGCTCATTGCTATGTATTTTTTCTGAAGTTATGGACATAGCTGTAGAAAGCTTTGTGGCTGTCCTTTGCCTGAGAAGCAATTTCTTTCTTCATATGTAGCCTGTGAAGTATTAATTAACCCTCTTATTTGCCTGATTAGATTGGTCAGGTGGCTTTTAGTATGTATGGCTTTGTTTCTCCTGGATTTGATTTATTTTTCTTTTGTTGAATAACCGCTTGATAGTGTGATTCTACCAGGCTTGTCTTTTGAGTTGGTCTTACTCTTAATATAAATGGGCATAACTTAGGCTACACAGCTAACAATAAAGCTGTACAGAGATTTTGTAAATAGGTCAAAGTATTTTATGGTGTTTACTGAGTTTGGAGGTGCTTGGAATTTAACCAAGGTTTTGCTTAGCAGAGAGAAGGTAGCCTTGGAATAGTTCCTAAAGGTTTTTGGTTTTGATGGATCCCTGGATTTATTTTTTATTTCAAGTAGTACTGTCTTATGATCAGATCTGATGAATGAAGATATTACATTGTGTGAGGAATACCCCCCCCCCATTTTCATGAGTACAAGGTCAAGGATGCTTGTACCCCAGTAGGAGAATGAACCAACTGTTCCAGGATGCTGGGATTAACAAAGTTTAGGAAACGCTGGACTTGTGCATTAGAAGTGGTGAAGGATTCCCCAGTCTATAGAGGTGTAGTTGAGATCCCCCATGAATATCATATTTAGTTGAACAGTGAGGGCATCTAGTATATTGAGATAGGTAGCATGGGTTTCCTGTGACATGAAGGATGGCCTGCACATGTTCCCCTGGGCTTCTGGATATTGGCTAAAACTTTATCCACCTCCTAGAGACATGGTTATGCAATGCCAAATTGACTCAATGCAACCAAAAGGTGTTATGTTCAATGCTAGGAGCCTTAACAAGACACTCTACACCCTTTAAACACTCCTCACTCTGGAGAATATAGACATTTGTGCCATTACTGAGACATAGTTTTAAAGCCACAGAAAGTGCAGGGCTTCAATAACCAACAGGGTCTTATGCTGGTGATGTCTCAATCTATGTCAGCAAAAATTTTAGCCCTAGATTGGTTAGCAGGATGATGCTCTGAAGTATATCCATGTGCAAATTACCATAGATAAAGTTCCTTGCCATATCCTATCAAGCTATAGGTCACCATCTATGCCCCAAGAATCTCATAACGTGTACCTAGACCTTCTAGACGCACTCTCCATTCAACCAAATACCCTGTTCATAGTAGACTTCAACTTCCCCTCTATAGAATGGAAAACATACACTGCTTCAACTTTCAGACACAATGTTTCCTGGACTTTATTAACAAAAACAGCCTTGACTAGATAGTGCACACTCTAACCAGAGGTTCAAACATACCGGACCAAGTACTTACCAATATAGGAGAGCAGCCCCCCCCCCCCCAACGTGTCACATCCTCACTAGTGAAGTTGGATCACAAAGTTGTCTCCTTTGAAATAAAAATGAACTTAGAAAACCCAGCAAGGCAGGTAACAGTTAGGAATTATTCTAAGGAAAACTGCATCATATTAAGCAATAGTTTGTGAAAACATAATACCCCTCTTGTCGCTCATCCAGTCAGAATAAAACAGACAGACAGTTGTGGGTTCAGCTCAAGCAGCTTTATTATATACAAACACATCAGGATTAAGGCTTAGTAACTTAAAATTAAATAAACTTATAAACAGACTGACTACTGCACTCATACATGTTAACACTGTGGCTGTTCTCTCAAAATGGCACTGTTGCCTGCATGTCTTCACTATATATATGCACTTGCCTACACTTGTAAATGCTTCTTAAAGTTATAACACATGCTCTGTTCTTCATCCTCGCTCTTTGAGAAATAGGTTATACACTAAAATGACAGCATTCATTAGCATGCAATTATATAGAAATGATCCTTTGACATGCAATCACACAAAACTAAACACAAATAAAACAATCATGTTTGGTTTGTGGTGAATTTTACATTCGGTCTAGAAATATGACTTGATCGTGTAACATAAAAGTTGGAATTGGAACTAGTAATGGGGACTGTCTTTAAGGAATGTTCAACTTTAGGGACATCTGGAACATTATCAGGAATGGGAGTAGGTACTGAGACATATTCTTCAACAGGAACATTATCTGGGTTGCTCTGAGATCTAGAGTCTGCATCACAGGTACGATGCTGCAATATCAATTCAGACACTGGAAGAAGATGCCTGCGGTTTCTCCTGTATTCTGTACCCTCAGATTGCACTAAGTTAGATCTAGGCTTGGCACATATACCTCTCACTTGACCAATTCGATCAAAGCCTTTTGCCATTTGCATCCTCACTGTCTCTCCTTCTTTCAATGGATGAAGAAATCTGCTCATTTTAGCATAGCTGGACTACTGAAAGGAACGCTTCTTAAATAGTTGGATTTTGATTGCCCTGTTGTTTTTGGCATTAGGCTTCAACAAACTGGAAATGATAGGCAAGGTTGATCTGGTCTGCCAAGATAGAAGTCTCTGAGCAGGCGAGCAAAGTAGATTGTCACAGGGTAAATTTGTGACATTAAATAAACGTAAGAAAATATTGGTATTGTCATGCTTTGACCTCTCTAGTAATTGCTTTGCACTGTACATTCAGCTAGGCTGTTTGACTGAGGGTACTCTGGACTGCTAGTAGCATGGATAAAGTCCCACTCTTTTGCAAATTTCTTCTGAAATAATTTACTGGTAAACTCGGTACAATTGCCAGAAATAACTTTGTGTGGACTACCATGGACTGAGAAATTATGTTTCACCTTAGCAATAACAGTACTGGACGTTAGGTTAGATAGCAAATCAATCTCAAACTAGTTTGAATAAGAGTATACCAACACTAAGTAATACTGATTGTTCCACTTAAATAAATTAGTGGCTACTCTTGACCGAGGTAGTTCAGTAGTCTGGCTTAGCTGAAGCGGCTCTTTTTGCAAATGCAGTTTAGTACTGTTGCATACTGAACAAGATGAACGCACTTTATCAACGTCTTTTGACAGAGAAGGCCAAAATACTAGACTCTTACCCTTCTTTTGGTAGTTTCCAAACATGGGTGGCCACAGTGCAAGATCTGAATATATTCATGTTGTAAGGACGTAGGAACAATAACTTTAGGACCTTTGAAAATGCTACATTCTTCCATCAGCATCTCATCTCTGTAAGGAAAATAAGGATGCACTTCTGGTGGTACACAGGATTGTCTTGATAGCCATCCAACATTGATGAAGTGGTTGAGATTTAGGAAAATTGGATCAGTCATTGTATGATATCTCAACTCAGCAAGTCTCCTGTTCAAAAAAATTATACACTTCCATGACATCGAAGTAATAATTCTCTGCATCAAGGTGTTCTGTAGTATTTCTGGGTGATCTGGATAAGGTATCAGCCAGGTTAAGAAGGTTGCCTTTTGTATAGACCATCTTGATGTATTTTTGCAATCTGAGCATCATTTTCTGTAGTCTTGCTGGAGCTGTATTCATAATCTTCTTTAAAATAATGAATAGAGGTTGAAGATCACTCTCGATCTTGATAGCTCAGCCATAAATATTATCATGGAAATTCGAACATGCAAACACAATTGCCAGAAGTTCCTTCTCAATTTGAGCAGACTGCATTTCAGTTTGAGTAAGTGTTCTAGACACATAGGCAACTGGTCTTCACTCTTGAAGAATAACTGCACCAAGACCTAACTCTGAAGCATCACAGGAAAGAATTACTGGTTTGTGAACATCGTAGTATCTCCATGTAGGTGGATTGGCAATTTTCTGTTTGAGGTTATCAAATGATGACTGGTGTTGTTCCAACCATGACCAGGCAACATTTCTGCATGTCTTCTCGCTTGAAGGTGCTGATAACTCACTGAAGTCAGGTATAGACCTGCCCAAATAGTTAACCATACCAATGAAACGTAAGGCTTGGACATTGCCTGGAGCTGGCATCTCATGAATGGCTGCTTATTTGGAAGGGTCTGGTCATAAGTCTGTACTGGTAAATAAATGACCTACATAGTAACTTCTGGTAGCCTAAATTTACACGTCAGAAGACTGAGCTTCAAGTTCACTCCACACGCTCTGTCCAGAACTTTCCTGAGGTTTCTGTCATGCTCTGCTTCTCCATTACCTCCAACTAGTAAATCATTCACTATTATAGCACATGGATAACCCAAAAAAATTTGTTCCATTGCACGCTGAAAGACTTCACTGGCAGAATTTATTTCAAAAGGCATTCTGAGAAATCTGTATCTACCAAATGTAGTACAGAATTGAGTCAGTAGTGAACATTTGTGATTAAGCATTACTTGCCAAAATGAACTCTTTGCATCTAAGACAGAAAAAAACAGTGGCATTTTGTATGAGGGTGGCAACCTCCCCAAATGTATGCATAGGATGATGAGGTCTCTTTAATGCTTTTTTCAAGTCTCTGGGGTCAATGCATATTCTGATTTCATCTGATCTTTTCTTATGAGTAACTATCATGGAAGACACCCACTCAGTTGGTTCTGTGACTGGACAAATCACACCTTGCTGCACCATCTTATCTAACTGGACCTTGACTTTTTCCTGCATAGCTATCAAAACTCTCTTCACTGTTCTGATGACTAGACTGACCTTTGGATCTACTTTCATGGAGTACACAACTGGAAGTTTGCCTAGCTTGTTATCAAAAACATTAGCATAGTCTGAGAAAACAGCATTGGTGAAGCCAAAACTAGGACATGTGCTTACATGATGTACTTCTTTGGTAAAACAAAGCAGTTTCATTCTTAAACTGTTTTTGAGACCTAATAATGACTGTACAGGTTTTCTGACTACAGAGATTTGCAAGCTGTAACTGCTCCCAGCCGAATAGCATGAAACAGTACTGAGCCTTCAGTTTGAATCTCTTCACCTCCATAAGCAACACTCTTTGCACAATTAGACAAATTAAGTTGTTCACTAGTGCTTACTCTAGCAAATGTTTCTGCCAACATAGCATTACACTTTGAACCAGTGTTTACTTTAAGCTCAGTGGTCTTACCATTGATCAGGGTAGTGCAAAACAATTTGTTCTTTGCCAACAAATCTACTGCATTAACCTTTTCAATGACCACTACATAGAAAGTAGGGCTGCAGCTTTCTACATGATCAACTTGCTTTTTTGAGTGACCTTTCTTAATAACTGAATGAGGCTTGCTTGATTTACAAACCTTTTGAAAGTGGTTCCAATTTTTACACTTGTGGCATTGCTGAACAAATGCTAAGCACTTCTCTCTTTTAGATTCATGATTGGCACCACAGTTATGACAGTTAACAACAAAACTTCACTTGGGTTTTGCTGACCTTCCCTTATACTGCACTGAGCATGTCTGTTTTGCTGAGCTAGTCTTGGAACTTACCAGAAAGTTATGGGTCCTCCCTGGAAAACCTCCAGGGGCTGCAGCTGCCATGCTCTTAGGCCTGTTTCTACTAGCTATATGCTGCTTGCTATCTATGCTTGCTCTAGAGGCTGCTGAAACCATGCTCATCACTTATAAGCATACTTGTGTGCCTTTATGTAATCTTGTGGATTTGACAAATTTAAATCACTGGCACAAAGCAAAATCTTTCTCACTGCAACATTATTGACACCACATACAAGCCTGTCCTTTATCAGCTTGTCTTTGAAATCACCAAATATGGATGTTTTAGCTTTATTTCTCAAGTGAGTGATATAAGCTGCAAAAGTTTCTCCTGGCTTTTGGTCTCTTATATAAAATATGTGCCTCTCCAATGTAACATTTGTCTGAGGGTTACACATTTCTCTAAATTTACATTTCAAGCACTCAAGGTCTTCTCTTGATTCTGCTGGTACAACAATATGGCAGTTTTCCCCCTCTTCTGCTGGAGCATACACAAATGAATGTTCTCTTTCTATGGCTTCTGACCCCACTAAGTTAAGCAAAATAAAAGCCCTTGTACATGCATCTTTGTCAGAAAAAGCTGCTTGTATGAAAATGTCATATTCCTGCTCAAATACTCTCCAATTCTCTGCAATATTATAATCAAACACAAGTGAACTGGGTCAGTGAAATGCCTCTGCCATATCAACACACAGCGGTAAAGGTGCTTGAAATTATGTACAAACATACACATGCATATATTTGCTAGAAATTTATGCCAGAACTTGTAATTATGCCCAATAGCACACAAGACTCTTTGAAACAACTGCACTTTGCTAAATAAGTCACTGTAGCAAAAGAACAGGGAAGTAAATAATGTGGGAAGAAATAGCCAGGGAATTGTTATGGCTAGGCTTCTATAGGCCCTAGGGCCGATAGCCTAGTACCAACCTATGAACCTATGAACACGTTAAAATCACTGTACTTTGAGAAACCACCCTTTATCAATGTAAGAAACACTTTGAAATGACTTTACTTTGTGACTGAACTGTACGCAGCAAAAGAAACTTTTCAAAATGGCTGGACTTTGTGAAATAGCTCTCTACAGTGTAAGAAACACCTTGAAATGGTGGCACTCTGTGAATAAATGTACAGAGCACAAGAAACTTTTCGAAATAGCTGTACTTTGACTGCACTTTGCTAAATAACTGTACTTTCCACATGGTAAACTCTTTGAAATAATTGCACTGTAATAAAGCATACCAAAATAATAAAACACTCTGCACACTCTTAGATACTTCAAACAACTCTAATTATGCTCTGAATGGCTTCAATCAATGCAAAATAGTAGCTGATGCCAAAACATGGTGTTTTACTAAAAGCATGCAGTTACTTTGCTTTTCTAAGCTTATTTTGCCCTTATGTTGCACTTGTTATGCCCACTGGACCTCTTATCCTGCTCCTTATACTTTCCTTGTGCTCCTTTTTACTCTAAACATGCGAGTTATGCAAATTGTAGGTAACTCTGAACCCCATATAGGTATTTCTGATAATTTTATCAAATATCATGGTTTCAAACAATTTGCTTAATCAACAATGTGTTTTGTGCCTTTTGTTTTATTAATAATATGTTTACTGCTACTAGTTTGATTAATAATGCATTTTCTGCTTTTTGAATGCTTCATATAATTTTCTTTGCAAAATAAATAATTTGTGTGAATTTTGGTTACCTGAAGTTCATTTCTGGCATTTTTTAATAATTTGAGCACTGCATCACCCAACCTGATCAATATGCCTTCACTGTCAACTCTGCACCTCATGGCCTGAAGAAATTGCCCTCTTAATCCCAGTTCTGACACCATGTCAGTCATCCAGTCAGGATAAAACAGTCAAACAGTTGTGGGTTCAGCTCAAGCAGCTTTACTATATACAAACACATCAGGATTAAGACTTAGTAACGTAAATAAAGTTATAAACAGACTGCCTACTGCACTCATACATGTTAACACTCTGGCTGTTCTCTCAAAATGGCACTGCTGACTGCACATGCTCACTATTCATATGCATGTGCCTACACTTGGAAATGTTTGTTAAAGTTACAACACCTGCTCTGTTCTACACCCCTGAACCCCAAATTCACAGCAACCTATGTGGAATTGTTCACAGAAACTGTGTACCATCATGTAAATGACTGCATAGAGGCTGCTGTACCAACCAGAAGTTAAGTACGAAAACTAAGTCCAAAACAACCCCCAAAAACAAACCTCATTGGTGGAATCCTAACCTTGACAGGGTATAAAGCAAATTGAAAAAAGTCATGGCCAAAATCAGAAAGGACAACTTTCATGACAAAAGCTCACTAATTAAACTAAATAGGAAAATAAAATAAATAAATTCAACATAACCAATTACAAGGTCAAGAGAGCCTCATACAGCAGTGAGCTGGACTGTTGGTAAATGGTACCACCTTCACCAAGTGAAAGTGACATAGCAAATCTGCTCACTGACAAATTCAGTTGTAAATTCACCCCCACTCCCCCCCGTTGTCCCCTATGAAATCCCTGTTAGCATAAGCACCCTCAAACTATGGACCTTTGGCTCATCTGCAAAATGAGCAGCACCAAAAACACTAGATCCAAGGTTTTAAACTTTGCTTGCAACATAAACAGAACATGCCGGAGAGACAGAATTATACCTATTAAACCTATTTCCTTCTCTGACTCATACTAACCAAAGCATTTTCATTTATGAAAATCCTCACATCTAAATATAGTATGCTCCCAGTGTGTGCTTACATTTTCAATTTAAAAAAAAATGGGAAGACCCATTTTAATAAACTAAATTTCCTTCAAAAAATTTTCCTCCACATCCCATATAATAAAAAGAGATTGTCAATAACTCTACAACAAAATAATACTTGTTCTCTTTTTCCCTTTCTGCCATAACAAGACCCCCATAAGTAGGTGCCAACATAGCCCCATTACAATGCTGCAGTTTTGTGTATAAATTTCTTTATTAAAATAAAAATAAATCTAAAATAGTTTCCATTACAAATGCTAGCAATTTTCTTTCTGTGTGATCTAAGTTCTCTTCTATATACAGCCACTTTTCAATTGCATGTGGAATCACAGAATATAGTTCTGCTACATCTAAGATTACAAAGTATGCATTGATGGGAATGGAAATCTGTTTTATTTTTGTTAATGAAGAACTCATTTTCGGCAAATAATATTTTAACTGTTGTTCTACTAACATGGCCAATGGTTCAGTTTTATAGCATGCTGTACTCATAATATGATAAATTCATACGAAATGTCAGTATACCAAAAAAACTTGCAGTTTTTGAACATTTAATAAATAAAACATTACAGAATTCATCAAAAATGTATTCTTTACCAATGTAGCCAAGCTCTACAGTATTCAGCTTTTTTGAACATTTTCTATATTTTACTTTTGTCAACCATCTCAGATTTCATTTCCTCATTTACAAATTGCTTATAATTACCTTTATTGTAGTCTTTAGCATTCATAACAATAAGTCCCTCTTATCTACTTTCATATACATTAACCGTTTTCTACTTTTAGTTCTGTCAATGCACTTATTTCTTTGCCATTTTAAAAAAAACAAACTATATGGCCATTTTTCTATTTGACATGGCTAGCCACCTGGCAGTGTGAACCTTGGCTCTAGATGATTGTCACTGTTAGAGTGACACCCTGAACCCATGTGCAAAAAATGGGAAAATGGGTGTTGTAGGTGGATCGATGGATTTGTCTGATTTCCTGATCTAAAGGTGCCTAAAACCCCCGAGCACTAGATTTATTATTGGACAAAATGTGACTGATGTACAATATCCCACTGAACTGCCACCAAATAATGTGGCATCCCTTACTATCCTGAGTCAGTAATTAAGGAGATTCAATCCGCACTATTGATGCCAATGTGAGACTGTCAAACAGCAGTAATATTTCACAATTTCCCTCTAATAGCACAACAGGAACATGCTCTATATCCTGTGACTATACTGTGTACTTCTGTCCACTCCTAATGTAACTCCTTATTAAACACTTCAGAGCAATGTGCTTCAGTTTAAGAACTCTGATACACTTACACTTAAATAGATTAAATCTCACTAATTCAAAGACTTCTGGGAAAGCCTGCAACAGACTTCCAGCTGTGTCCTTTTGCCAAAATAATAAGGTAATGCACTGCCACCAGACAACCCTTTTAAAGGGGTGTCCAATCATGTCAATTAGATATTAAAACAAATAGAAGCAAATGCCCTAGGCAGTCAAGCTTTTGGACTGGCCCAGATAGTTATCAAGAAAAGTATAAGCACTCCCAAATCATTAAAGAAAACACTGATTGATCAGCCACAATGTAAGTTAATAAAAATATGTAATAATGAGTAAAATGATTAAAAATATAAAAAATAATTCCCAATAAACAGAACCTAATCACCAAGAAAATAAAATCAGCAATGTAGGATAGAAATCCTACATGCATAAAACCTCTAACTGATTTGTTATGCGTTTCCCATCTGACTGAAAAACACTGTCCCTGACCTAAACTAAATAACTACAAGAGAGCACAGGCAGGCTTACAGTTCTTAGTGAGTCCTTTTGGGTATCCACTGCACAGTACATCTGTGAACAACTCACAACTGGCTGTTAACTGACAACTGTAACTGACAACTGACTGTTTGCTGTCTACAGCAGGGTGTTTTACAGACTAGAAAAAGAACTCACAGTCTCATAAATCAAGAAAACACAAACAGCAAGCTTCACATAGGCAGAATCACAGATTTTTCTTCACCACTTTATTTGGTACCTCGGCCTTTCACCTTCAAAGAATAATTACATTCTAGTGTTCCCTTGCTTTATAACTATGTGGTCCTTCCCCCATAACTTTACCAATAGCTTCCAGACCTCTCTTAGTCTTGATGTTAGTGTACAAGGATTTTATATCCACTGTAGCCCAAAAATAATCCTCTTTCCACTTTATTTTACTCACTTTATTACATAAATCTTTGGTATTCTTTATATGTGATGTCACTCTACTAAAATATTTTTTCAAGTGGAAATCCAAAAACCTTCCCACATTCTCCATGTAGGAGCCTAACATCGAGACAATAGGTCTCCCCAGGGGACATTGTAAATTCTTATGTATTTTGGGTATTGCAAAGAATTTGGGGTCTCCAGGTTCCTTCCTAAATAATTTTTGAACATCCTTACTAGTAAAGAACCCTAGCCTTTCTCCCCTTTCCAATTTTTCTATTAATTTCTCATTAAATGTAGCTCTAGGGTTAACCTCTAGTTATAAATACTCACTTCTTACCCCAACCAAATCCATTACCATTTTTTCATACTCCTTTTTACTCATCACTACCCAATTTCTCCCTTTATCTGCTTGGCGAAAGACCACTTTACCCAATTTCAACCTCATCTCTTGTAGTTCATTTCACTCCTCCTTAGTCAAATTATACTCCTTCCTTTCCTTACAAAATTGCTCAAACTCCCGCTCAATTTGTCCACACACCACGGTTTCATATAGTTTAATGCACATGGGGAATTTCAGAGGCATAAACTTGCTTTTATTAGATGCTTCATTGGGTAGTTCTAAATGTCTATACCCAGTGTTAAATTCATTGTCTAAATATACATTCTCATCATTTTCATGTGCATCTTCATACCATTTATCCATTTATAACATAAATTCAGTTTCATAAATACTGACATTTAACATTTCATCTTCAATTTCATTATCAATTTCATCCATTACAATTTTATTTTCATTTTCTTTCAATTCATTTTTCTTGAAAAATGCCCTTAGGTACAGTTTTCTGCAGAATCTCCTCACATTAATAATAACATTAACCAGACTTGGAAATCTAGTTGGCACAAATTTTGGGCCCAACTTCAAAACCCTGGTTAATTCTGCAGATAACTCATAACCAGATAGATTCACAATTTTTAGTTTCTCATTTCCTGAGACAAACAGCGTCGGGTTAACCACATCCATGACACCATTTGCTTCACTATTATCTAAACCAGCATGTGTCATGTCATTCTGCATCCCCCCAGGGCATTTTCCTCAGTCAATACTCCAAAATCAACTGTGTCATTTAATGAAAGAGCCGATGATTCACAGATGTTCTAACATTTAAATTACTCAACACACACAGATTTGTTTCCACAGCTACATTCCTTCCCTTATCAAACAACCTGTTCCCATAAACACATTCTACAACATTCTTTTGCTTCATATGTTTAACATTTAAACCACCATAATCATTTACATCAAGATTTGACAACTAAAGCACATTAGAAACTTTCTCATTATTTTTGCATCAAACATGAACATGTTTAAAAATAGAATCAGTCACAGAAATAATGCCGGAACTCTGTAAAGAAAAGACATTAAAACTTTGCTTTACACTCTCACAGGCATATTGTTCATAATAGTTTTAATCAACATTGTTCATACTGTGCTGTGATAGGTAACTGGTACTCAGAGTTTAATTCAAATATTCCCCATTGGACGAGGGCAAATAAAACTAATTCTCTACTTTTTCCTGTAGGTGCTGTTGTTGTCACCACCATTCACTTTGAATCCCCCATTTCACCTCCCCTTCCTTTTGTAACTTCTTGTTTGTTTGGGGGAGTAGTACACTGCATTTTTTGTAGAACCTTCAGCTGCTCCTGCATTCACTTCTTCGAACGAGGCACTCTTTTTACTGCCAAGGCTCACTTCTGCCAATGAACAGGATGAATCATGATCCCTCCAAGCAAAGGAAGTCTCGCCCCATTTTTTGAATGAGTTATTCAGCCGCTTTTTTATGCTGACTTACATAAACAGTTTTATTTTCAAAATCATTCATGTCACATTCCAACTTTTTCTTTTTCCTAATGATTACATTATTTTCAACATCACTTATTTGTTTTTTATCTTAGCCATCATTTCACCATATTTTTCTCCTGAAACCTCTGTAACCAGAGAGGTTTCCAATACTGTTATTTGTTGTCTAAGCTTCTCAGTATGCCACAGATTTCATTTTACTTAAATCTGGAGCCAAGTTCAAGTACATTTCAGAGAAGCATCTCGCCATTCAGTCAATAAATCATTGGAATGAAAGTGAAGATGCATATGCTTTTAAAAAAAGTTAATTGATTAATTATATGTGTGTATATTGAATAGGGTATAAAGGAAGGGGACACTAGAATGTAAGGCTGAGGTACTAATTAAAGTGGTGAAGTAAAATCTGTGATTCTGCCTATGTGAAATTTGTTATTTGTGTTTTCTTGTTTTACAGACTAGCCCTTTACAGCTATTCCAATTCTAATTTTCATTTCATATTTTGAAAATCAACCAACAACTGTTTATTAAAGTTTCTTCCTGTCTTTCAGCTTCTGATAGTAACACATAGTAACTGCCAACATTCTGATGACATAATTTGCAGATCAGGTAAATCTGAAACATTTTACATTTAGAATCTTTGTTCACAAACATGCACAGTTAGAAATGTAAAGGGGCACTGTTCAAAAAACATTCTGTACAAACAGGTCATAAATCAACTTGTAAGAACCTATTTACAGCATCATTGCTAGTCATGCTGGCATACAATACACAGGTCAATCTGAAATTATATGCTAGCACAAATGACAATGTCCAATTTCTGCACACAAACAATACTTGTTTTTCTTTCAATAAAATAATATTTTTTATACTTTTAGCTTTACCTTTCTTATCCTTGTACAAAAAATTAAAGTAGGAAGTCAAGTCTTTCGTACATTTTTATGGATGCAAGTATTCACAATGTCAATTATTTTATTAGGGACAATTTGCAGCCCTTTTGCCAATACTGATAATTCAGTGTTACTAAAAATAATGTCTGCATATTTTAGTAAATTAAAGAATATATTGCCTATTAACAACTGTCTTTCTGCATTTCCTGGTTAGGGGTCACCACAGCAGAACTCCCGTCCATTGATTGGCAGTGGATTTTTACAGTGCCGAGTTGCCAGCCCAATGCCCAACCTTCAAAGAAGGCACACACATCCACCTACCTGCAAGTCTTTAGATGTCACTCGACCATGGGGAGGACATGCAGACTCCACACAGAAGGCACTTCAGCCAAGAATCAAATGAGAGAATATCTTGCTGTGAGGTGACAACGCTAACCCCTGCACCATCACGGCCCAGTTAGCATCTTCCATGGCTGATCTTGTTTTAGTCCATTTATATACAGAAATTTCCCACATTAAATTGTTTCTGTAGTTATTTTCCGGTACTACTCTTTTGGTTTGACTCTTCATTCTCTTCACATTTGTTTGCTATGCTATTTTTTTGCCTCTGTTGAGCTCCAATTGTTTTTTTTTTTTTTTTTTTTTCCTACAGTTCAGACCTTAATGAAATCCTAGCTTTTTCTTCTGACAAATTCTTATTGTTGTGTTTGTTTTGGAAAACTGCTACTTCCTCAATGATTGCTCAGCAGTTTTTGTATAACAAAAAGAATACATATTTATTTTATAAAATGTGAAACACTGCATTCGATGAGGCTGCTTCTCTGCACATGCGTACTGGCATATCAATATCGACAATTTCAGTGTTTTTGACAATGACATTCTACCAGCTGACAATGGGAGTTTTTGCTTAGTTGTATATATATATATATATATCTATATATATATATATATATATATATATATATATATATATACATGTGTGTGTGTGTGTGTGTGTGTGTGTGTGTGTGTGTGTGTGTGTGTGTGTATGTGTTTGTGTGTATGTGTGTCTATATGTTTACTATCAAAACCAGAAGTGCATTTGAACGAACATCAGTTCTGGGAAAGTATACTTTTATATGTGCACAATCCCAAACTGAATAGTTGTTGTTGTTTGTGTTTCGGATTTTTCCCCGTTAGGGGTCGCCACAGCGGAACTCCGGTCCGCTAATGAATGGCAGTAGATTTTTAAGAATGCCGAGGTGCCAGTTCAATGGAATAGTATGAACTCATAATAATGAGTTTACATTGTGATTCATTATTATAAGTTTGGCGATGTGAATGGAGATTGCAGTACAGTAAGGATCAGAGAATTTAGCCCTGTTCTCACTATAGTTCTCAGATTTCACAGCTGGTATATATAATTTGAAGGGGGTGTGATGGGTGCAGGGAGGCTTGTCCACCCAGCAAAACAGTAAAAAAAGTATGCTTTTGAAGTTAAAGTCAAACAGCAAGCTATGCTGAATAGCCTTGGAGATTTACACCACCTAAAGCTATTTTGAATTACACTTAATGCAGAAGTCAGGCAGCTAACAATTGACAGTGTAATAAATGAAATTTAATTTCTGATGTTATTAAATGAAGAAGTTTCATTCTTCATTTCAATAGTAAACCTCTATGCCATATTATTAGCAAACTGTTCTGCAACCTCTTGTATCTTTTTTTTTTAACTTCTGGACTTAATTTGTTATTCATATTTTTTCATTTTGCACAATATATTATCTAGATTTATTTCAACATTATTGTCTTTCATTTTTAAAGTATTATACATCTCCTATATTTCTTATTATAAAATGTTCTTATTTTTGCTGTATTATAGTGCATTGATGTTAGCTTGTAATCAGTTCCTGTTGCATGCAAGAATGCAATCAAATCTCTTTGAATTTGTCTTCCCCTCTTGATATCATTAGGGGAAGTTTGTTATTCTTAAACCTTTCCATACTCTTTCATTCATAATTCATTATTCATTACATGGAAAAAAAAGATTGTCACATACCAAGCTGCAGTAGTTAAACTTTTTTTTTTACTCCAAATGTTTTTTATTAAGTTTTCAAATAATTCCATTGTATAATAATCTTAATACATTTTCTGATAAGTAAAACAGTATTATTAACTATATACAATATTTACAGTTGGCCTGAAATTAAATTATTATATTGATCAGTCTAGTCAGAGTAACATCATATTAATGAGAGATCATTTGTTCCTTTTTCTTTCACTCTGATTAAGAGTTTAAATACAAGTTTAGTGTCTCAATAAGTGATATTATTTTTTCCCATTTTTTTTGTTTCCTCGTCTTGGTGCTATTCTTAATTCTTTTACTCTGGTTTCCAGTAATGCAGTTTCCTTCAATATTAGCATTAATTCTTTAAATGATGGTTCCAGATTTGACTTCCTTTTTCTAGTAATACATTTTCTAGCATTTGCTAGAATGTTCCCTAGTAGGTAGAGATTTCTATTATTTAATTCTAAATTCTCATTCACATTCAACAAAATTAGAGATTTACTTACTACAAATGTATCTGAGAATAAGGCTTGTATAAAATTGCTGACATCTTCCCAACATTTTTTAACTTTAATACCAATCTGCTTTACAACTTTGCAAGCATCTCCAATATGTAACATTATTCGAAGTATTACATTTTTTAATCTATTTGGAGTTAAAAAAGATCTATGCAAAAATTTCCATGTGTAAATTCTCCAAAATTGCATGTTGGATGTTAATTTAACAGAATTTAGTATTTGGTTTTATTTTCCAGGGATAAAGTTATTGAATGTCCTTTTGTTATATGATTCCAAAATTTTTGATTGATTTTAACTTTAGAATTTATTAAAATGTTATATAATTTTGATGTCAAATTTTCCCAATTTGGATTATTATATATTATTTCATATAAATGAGTTATAAGTGTAGGTCTATCTCTAAAAAAAGAATTGTTAATTATTCTGCATATATCTTGTGAGTATTGTAATATACTTTGTAATAATGCCCAGTCTGATGTAGAGAGATTATAAGTAAGTTCATTAATGCATTGTTGCCAGCAAATTAATTGTTTCTTTTCCCAAGTAATGAAAACCGTCCTATGCATTTTGTTTGGAAAGGTTCTTGTTACATTGAAAGGATATAAAAGTTCTAGCCATAACTTTATATCTGTATTAGAAGTTACAAATCTTCTAAATGAATTATACATATCATTTAACTATTTTAGATTAGTAGGTTTTTGTTAGATTATATTGAAGGCTAGCACATAAGATATGCCATAGTTTATTAATATGATTGTCTATCATTCTTCTTCTTCTTTCGGCTTTTCCCGGTTAGGGGTCGCCACAGCGGATCACCTTGTCCGCACATTGAATGGCAGCAGAGTTTTACGGTGTCGAGTTGCCAGCCCGGCGCCCAACCTTCCACAGAAGGCACACTCACACACACATAGGGCCAATTTAGAGTGTCCAATCCACCTGCAACATGTCTTTGGGATGTGGGAGGAAACCGGAGCACCCGGAGGAAACCCACGCGACCACAGGGAGGACATGCAGACTTCGCACAGAAGGCACCCCAGCCGAGGATCGAACCGGAGAACCTCTTGCTGTGAGGCGGCAATGCTAACCACTGCACCACCGTGGCCGCCCAATATGATTGTCTATCATTAAATTCTTTAAAATGATATTTTCATTTGAATAAATAACAGTGTGGATATATTTCCAGTTAGAAGAATAGCATGGATCTATCCAATTTATAATTATTTTAAAAATGGAGGCTCTGATATAAGTTTCAATATCCGGGAAATTAATTCCACCTAGTTTCCATGTTCTAATGTGGTGTGTATAAGCTATTCTGTTTTTGTTAGGATGCCAAAGAAATCTTAATAACAATGTATGTATTTCTTTTAAAAATGTTTGTCTGGTATTACTGGAATAGCTTGTGCTATATATAGAATTTTTGGAAGCAATATCATTGTTATTACTTGCAATCTATCTTCAAATGTTATATATATTTTGTTCCATTTTATTATATTTGACTTTACTGTGTCTATGATTTCCCTGTAAATTATATTTAATTTTTTTCTAATGTTGTACTTAATGTTATACCTAGATAGTTTAGAGTGAGAGATTGTTTACCAATTATATGATTATCATTTATTTGAAAATCATTTTTTATTCAATATCATAAAATTTGATTTTGTTTTGTTAAAATGTAGTCCTGAAATCAAATAAAATTTATCAACTTGTATATCTAATTCTTTTAATGAATTTTTAGAAATAGATGTGGTAAGAAGTATATAATCTGCAAATAACATTATTTTTGAATTATATTGATTATATAAATTTATACTCTTTATGTTGGGATTGTTTTGTATTGAGATGGTAAATATTTCAATGGCTAATGCAAATGATATGGGGGACATGGGAAAACCTTGTTTTGTGCCTTTTGTCAATATTATTGATTCAGAGGTGAAAGGTCCTAATTTTACATATGCTAAATTGTTTTTATATATCTTCTTTATTAATGAAATAAGAGAGCTAGGAAACTCATAATACTCTAATATTTTAAACAAGAAATCCCAGTTTAAGGAGTCAAAAGCTTTCTCTATATCCAATGCAATTATTAAGTCTTCTTATTTTTCTCTATTTAAATAGTCAATAATAGTTAGTATTCTTTGTATATTATCATAGGTGCGCCTATTATGTATAAACCTTGTTTGAGCTTCGTTTATAATTTTTATCATAGATTTTTTTATTCTGTGACTAGAATAGCCATAATGATTTTATAATCATTGTTTAGTAATGAAATTGGTCTATAGGAGCTGCATTTTTGATGCATCTTTATTTTCTTTTATTATAGGAGTAATTAGTGAGTAACTCCAAGATAGGGGAATGGTGTTGTGTGTTTGTATTTCTATTAAGGTTTTTTGGAAGACTGAGATTATAGATGATGGAAATATTTTGTATATTTCAGCTATAATACCATCCATTCCTGGAGCTTTATTATTTTTACTTTTTTTGATTTTCTCTGCAATTTCTTTAAGAGTAATTTGCTTTTGAAGTTATAATTTTAAATTTTCTGGGATTGTTTTAATCAATTCGGGTTTCAAATCTAAATTAAAGTTTTTTGTTTGAATTCCTTCCATCTTGTAATGTTCTGTAAAATGGTATTTAAAAGCATCTAATATATCACTTATGTCTGACACTTTCTTGTTCTACCTTCCTTCATGTATAATAGTAGTAATGTTATTTCTTTTAGATTGTACTTTAACTCTTATCACCAAGTTATGCATATGTTTAGGAGAAACAGCATATGAGTTTAATTTTAATCTTTCTAGTGCTAGATTAGTTTTATGTGTTAAAATTTCATTAAACTTTTCATGCAGGTCACTAATTTTCTTCTTATTAGTCAGTGCATTTGTTAAATTATTATTATTTATTTTTATGATTTGATTTTGTATGTTAAGTAATTCTGATTCCCATTCTTTTAGTTTATTTTTGTACCATGTGATAATTTTACCATAAATAAAGGCTTTTAGAGCATCCCATACCATAACTACACTGATTTCATTAGTGAGATTAGTGTCTAGAAAGAATTTCAACTCTGTGAGTAGCCAAGGGTTAAATTCTTTTAGTTTTGTAATATATGCTGTAATTCTTTTCATTTGTATTAATTTTTTTAAATTTGCTTGCATATTAATAAGGATTGCTCTGTTATCTGATAATGAACATGGTATGATTGGAAAACTATTTATCTTCGCATCAAGGTCTTGTGCAACAAAAATGTTATCTATTCTTGTTTGGGTTGTAAATCTATGATCTTGGTGCAAAAATAACAGTGAGTTGCTTTCTCTAAATTTGAATGTCTCTATTAAATTGTGATTCTCAATCCATTTTTTGAGTAGCTTTGCTATAGGAGTTATCCATATTTTTTTTTTTTTTTGTTGGTGGTCTCTGAATTATCAAGAATGCAATTAAAGTCACCACCTAATATCAAGCTACCTTTATATGTTTTACTAATAAAGTCTTGATGTTTCTTTGTCATACTTTTTCCTATTCCTGGGAACCAATAAAGATTTACTAATGTCCAGATTCTGTTATTGTATTTTATTATAACAAGTGTTATAAGTCCCTCTTTATCTTCATAGCTATAATGAATTTGGGGATTAATGATGTTTTTTCTCCATAGTATCCTAACTCCTCTAGTTTTGGTTTTATATGATGATTGCGCTATTGTTGTATACTCATTTGGATTCCATAAATGCTTTTCATCATATTTAAAGTGAGTCTCTTGAAGAAATATTACTTGCGCTTTTTTTAATTTTAAATATTTTAGTAGGTTTGATCTTTTCTTTGGATTATTTAAACCATTTATGTTCAATGAGAGTAGTGTTAAGTCCATGTTTGTTGTTGAGTTTTATGCTTGCTAATATTTATATTAATATTCAAGTATATTTTATAGTATTGCATTTGGAACAAAATTTTCGTTATTTCATGTATCATAAATAGACTGAATCTCTTTTGTAATACTTTTATATTGATGTTCATTTCAGGCCATAAAAAAAGTGTAAAATGATTTTGATTAATATAATCTTTTCTTCCAATCTTCCCCCCATCACACATGGAATGATATACATTCCTAATCTGATAGACATAAACAAAATATCTACCAGATTAACCCTAATGTTTGGTAGAAAGATTTCCTCATGCTCCATTCTTCTATTCTTAGAGACCTTTGAAATTATAAACTAGTATATGTTGAATGATATTTATGGTTCTACATATTATATACATAGTGAAACACATAAGTAATTGTAGGCTATATACATACATATATATATATATATATATATATATATATATATATATATATATATATATATATATACATTCCTTATTATGAACATTTAATAACATATCAATCATATGGCTAAGTACATTCATCTCAAATAAGTTAAACCCAACATCCAATTGCTCTAATGTCATCTTCTTTTCCCCTTCTCTCTCTCCCTTATGTAAAGGAACAATTTGCAAAGACACAAATATGTATTTTATTATATATTATTATCACTGAACCATTCATAGTGACTGAATGATATCAAGTATTGAATCATTTCTGAATCTGATGTGATTATAGATTTTCTATATATGAACTTTCATATAATCCATAAGTTTAATACATAGATTTTACTATAGGTTAAAAACATTTTATAAACTTTTTATATAAGATCCATCTCATTTATTCATTCAAATGTAACAGTTTTAACTTTCTGTCAACAAAAACTATTAAACCAACTATATTTTTATTTAGGATAAGCTTACTGATTAAAAATATCAGACTGAGAATGCCCACTGAAGCACATTGTAGTATTTCCTTTGTTGTGCAGCTTAGATATGGTGCAGTAAATGAGTTTATATGCATGACAAAAAGTACGTTGTTTCCAAATGAAAGATATAAATCATAACTAGAATCAATTAAAAATATGCCTGTATTTGCACATGTGCACATTGTCAAATCTAGCCACACAGATGATAAACATATTTGTGCACTGTCACTATTGTGTGCTCCTCTCTGTGCTTATACACATATTTGTAAAATTAAACATACAGACTCATATTTCCATGTTTGTAGAATAAATCACTTTGACTATGTTTCTGTAATTCTTACAGAGTTTGTATAGTGTTTTCCTGGACTGAGTAAACTTATTTCTTCCTATTGTTTAGCCTTGTCTTATCATTACTTTTATTATAAAGTACTTCATATTTAAAACAACTAAGTAATCTGAGTCTATCCAAGAACTTTACAGTATAGAAGTCAATTCTCCTTTTGAAATACAATCTATTAAAGAGTTAAACATCAATTTAAGAGAGATTTTTAGCATGTTTAAGATTGGCAGCAGACTGCTGTTATGCCTGTCACTAACTGTACATAATGTAGCCTACTTTTCTATGTCAGTGCTGTGGACAATTAAAATTGTATCTGTTGTCAGTTGTAAAATATCATGTCACTGCATTTTCCAGATTAACTGTCCATCAGTATTTTAAAATTGCTGGAATTTGATGTTTAAATCTACTCAACTGATTAACCATATATCCTTTGAATGTGCTATGCTAGGTGTACTGAAAGTCATAATGAGATAAAGTAGTAGAACAGCCCAATACACACTATAGAACGTTGATGTATATATTTTGAATACTTATGCAAAAATGTATATGCATTACAGAAACAAATTGGCTAGCAGGCATTAACTGGTATGTATGACACACTGCTTCCTATTACATTACAGGATATCCCTGTCCAGTAAACAACAGTTAGAACTGGAATGCGTTTGGTCTTTAATATCTAATTTTACATTGTGTTAGTCAATCAACTATTTCATGCAAGCACATGCTAGAAGGGTGGCATTTTACAGAATTATCATTTATTTTGGAATTAGCAAATACCTCATACACTAAAAAAAAAATCTGTTAATGGTCAGTCATCTGTCCTGTACTATTTTTTAACAAAGACACACATGCACCCACAAACACACACATACACACACACACACACACACACACACACACACACACACACACACACACACACACACACACACACACCTAATCTGATAGACATAAACAAAATATCTACCAGATTAACCCTAATGTTTGGTAGAAAGATTTCCTCATGCTCCATTCTTCTATTCTTAGAGACCTTTGAAATTATAAACTAGTATATGTTGAATGATATTTATGGTTCTACATATTATATACATAGTGAAACACATAAGTAATTGTAGGCTATATACATACATATATATATATATATATATATATATATATATATATATATATATATATATACATTCCTTATTATGAACATTTAATAACATATCAATCATATGGCTAAGTACATTCATCTCAAATAAGTTAAACCCAACATCCAATTGCTCTAATGTCATCTTCTTTTCCCCTTCTCTCTCTCCCTTATGTAAAGGAACAATTTGCAAAGACACAAATATGTATTTTATTATATATTATTATCACTGAACCATTCATAGTGACTGAATGATATCAAGTATTGAATCATTTCTGAATCTGATGTGATTATAGATTTTCTATATATGAACTTTCATATAATCCATAAGTTTAATACATAGATTTTACTATAGGTTAAAAAAACATTTTATAAACTTTTTATATAAGATCCATCTCATTTATTCATTCAAATGTAACAGTTTTAACTTTCTGTCAACAAAAACTATTAAACCAACTATATTTTTATTTAGGATAAGCTTACTGATTAAAAAATATCAGACTGAGAATGCCCACTGAAGCACATTGTAGTATTTCCTTTGTTGTGCAGCTTAGATATGGTGCAGTAAATGAGTTTATATGCATGACAAAAAGTACGTTGTTTCCAAATGAAAGATATAAATCATAACTAGAATCAATTAAAAATATGCCTGTATTTGCACATGTGCACATTGTCAAATCTAGCCACACAGATGATAAACATATTTGTGCACTGTCACTATTGTGTGCTCCTCTCTGTGCTTATACACATATTTGTAAAATTAAACATACAGACTCATATTTCCATGTTTGTAGAATAAATCACTTTGACTATGTTTCTGTAATTCTTACAGAGTTTGTATAGTGTTTTCCTGGACTGAGTAAACTTATTTCTTCCTATTGTTTAGCCTTGTCTTATCATTACTTTTATTATAAAGTACTTCATATTTAAAACAACTAAGTAATCTGAGTCTATCCAAGAACTTTACAGTATAGAAGTCAATTCTCCTTTTGAAATACAATCTATTAAAGAGTTAAACATCAATTTAAGAGAGATTTTTAGCATGTTTAAGATTGGCAGCAGACTGCTGTTATGCCTGTCACTAACTGTACATAATGTAGCCTACTTTTCTATGTCAGTGCTGTGGACAATTAAAATTGTATCTGTTGTCAGTTGTAAAATATCATGTCACTGCATTTTCCAGATTAACTGTCCATCAGTATTTTAAAATTGCTGGAATTTGATGTTTAAATCTACTCAACTGATTAACCATATATCCTTTGAATGTGCTATGCTAGGTGTACTGAAAGTCATAATGAGATAAAGTAGTAGAACAGCCCAATACACACTATAGAACGTTGATGTATATATTTTGAATACTTGCGGCAAAAAATGTATATGCATTACAGAAACAAATTGGCTAGCAGGCATTAACTGGTATGTATGACACACTGCTTCCTATTACATTACAGGATATCCCTGTCCAGTAAACAACAGTTAGAACTGGAATGCGTTTGGTCTTTAATATCTAATTTTACATTGTGTTAGTCAATCAACTATTTCATGCAAGCACATGCTAGAAGGGTGGCATTTTACAGAATTATCATTTATTTTGGAATTAGCAAATACCTCATACACTAAAAAAAAAAATCTGTTAATGGTCAGTCATCTGTCCTGTACTATTTTTTAACAAAGACACACATGCACCCACAAACACACACATACACACACACACACACACACACACACACACACACACACACACACACACACACACACACACACACACACACACACACACACACACACAGACACACACACACACACACACACACACACACACACACACACACACACACACACACACACACACACACACACACACACACACACAAACACACACAGGCATGTAAATATTTTGAATTAAAACAATGTTAAAATTTGTCACAGGGTTTTTTATAAGCAATACAATAGCCACAGTCAAGAAGGTGAAAATATAGCTTTGAAATCAGAAGATTTTTGGAAGATAAAATAAATTCTGTAGATAAAATTCGAAACATTTTCCTGACCATTTCCTGGATGTTTTGAACAGTAATAATCAGCGTGTTATCAGGACTATATTAGAGGGCGCTTGTCACTTTAAGACTAACAGGTAGTGTACAGCTGTATTGACATGAAAACTCTTGGTATCTTGAATAATAGTTTATACACTGAATCCCTGCCACTCACCACTCTGTAAAAGTAACTGTTCTTATTTATATTTCTAATTTACTGATTTAGTTCATGTACTAGTATAGTGGGCTTTTTTCACATTGGATTTTATAGGTGTTGTAGTCTGATAAAGCTGAATGTGTTCATATTATTTTTTTCTTTTTCTTACTCTCTCCCTAGTAAAACTATACTGTGTTCTGTCCTCTTTCTCTCTCTTTTACATCATCGTATCCTTGTAGAGCATGAGTGCAAGCTATTAATGTTACTGTGGTGTTGAATGATTACAAAGATGCTATTCATGTGTTCGCAAGTGTGTTTGACTGTGAAATGAGTTTGAGGATTCTTGTAAACAGCCATTATTTATTCATATCCTCGTCAGACAGTTTGCGTAAAGAAAAAAAAGAAAAATTATACTTTTAAACTGAAACAATAAAGTGTTCAACAATGATCAGTTATACATCTACTATATTTATATTTTTTTACTGATACCTACTGCTTATTGCTTAATATCTTGTAGCCACATTAAACCCGATGGTTACAAACCATTTATATGAGCTGCATGTCAGTATTTCTTAACAGAGACACCCAGATCATTCACTGCTCTTCTTCTTCCTCTCCCCACCTCCTGTTCTCAATTCTATCCCATCAAGACATCCTATTAAGTAATTAAAATGAGCTTTTTGAAAGAAACAATCCCTACAATGCTACACATTTAAATTTGATATGAGTGTTGTTGTGCTAACCACTTGACACAAGCAGCCTCACCCTGTAGTAAGTAGTGTTGAAGCATCACTGTATTAAAAAAGAAAAACAGAAGAATTATAAACAATATTATGCATATTGAGACAACTAAAAAAAGTAAATGTACATACGTTTTGGTTTCCGTTTCCTTTAGTATATATTTCACTTTTTAGTAGAATCTTTGAGAGTATTTAATGTACATACATTTTGGTTTCAGTTTCCTTTAGTATATATTTCACTTTTTAGTAGATTCTTTGAGAGTATTTAAACTTGTTGCATTTTTTATTTCAGTTCTTTGTCTATTCTTCTTTACATCAGTCCAGGAATTTTTTCTTGGGATCTTTTCAATGAGTTAGATGTTGACCAGTCCATTTCTTCTGGAATTGTAATTATATTATTGTTCTTGATAAAAGAAGATGCCTCATCTATGTTGTCAAAGGTTCTCATTTCATTTGAGTAAAGAATCTTGATTTTTGCAGAGTATGCAAGTTGAGCTTTGATTTTGTTTTGTTTCAGGAATTTTACAAGTGGCCATGCTTTCTTCCTTAAACCTAGAACTCTAGTTGAATAGTCTTTATCGAATCTTATTTGATGTTGTTAATACTTTAAAGGACTTTTCCTCCATGCTGACTTTAATATAAGTTCTGTATCAAGATATGATAAAAACGTTATTACAGTGGATCTAGGAGAGGTATTAGGAGAGGATGATACAGGTTTTCCTATGGCTCGATGAGCCCTTTCTATGTCATTTGACAGTCCTTCTTTTAGGTCTAAGAATTCTGGCAACCAGGAATTTAAAAATAAAATAATATCCTCACCCTCAGCTTTCTCTGGAAGACCAAATATTCTAATATTTGTGCACCTTTCCCTGTTTTCTAAATCATCTAGCTTGTTGATTAACCAGTTATTTTGTTGTAAGAGAAATACACTTTGGTTCTCTTCTTCCTTCAACATTCGATCTATATTGGAGAGAGATGTTTCAATGTCCATTATTTTTGTTTGTTGCTGCTGTAATAATTCTTTAAAGACATCTGTTTGTTTTTGGCAATTCTCTTTTAGATTTTCAAGATTGTCCTTAAAATTATCCATTTTCAATGACAGCTCCTGCAGTACAAAGGACATCAATTGAATTTCCTTCTGTTTCAGAGTGTGAGTTCTTTGAGTTACTCATTTCCAAGTGGTTATAGTTGTCTCCAGATTAATTTGACAGGAAAATATTGACAAAAAGCTTTCAAAATTAGTACACTATTAGCTCATAAATTTATCAATAATAGTTGGATATTTTTGTTCGATTAAATTAATTATTTTCCTGTTATTTGAACTAGTTTTGTGGAGCTCTAAAAATGCTGCTACCAGTTAGCCATTCAGGCTCCGCCCCAAACTTTTTTTTTTCATGTTAATGAAGTAGTTCTCCCAAATGTATCACTATTCATTGAGAATGTCAACAGTTCTGCCAAACTAACTGGATTGTTTGGTGCATTTAATATGGCATTATTACTTTTTTGTGCCTTCTGGGTGGCTCGGATGTAAAATCTCACTATATTCTTTAAATTTGTGGTATTTATACCACTTCATATGGAATCATTTGTAATAAAATAATCTACAATCTCTCTCTTTTACTGTCTCCCAAACATGACTTAGTCTCAAGCAGCCTTAACATTAGTCACCACTGCTGTATCAAATGAAAAGCAATACAAATAAAAAATGCACTAATGCACTGGTTTTCTGAAATCAGTAGAAACTTATTTCACATAATGCAGTAAGTACTTTTTTTCACCATGTAATAGACTTTATCAGGCAAAAATTACCTCAGTCAGTTTTATACGCTGAATTCATGTAATACTATGATGCAATCAATCATGTTAATAAAAAAAGCCTTTTACATACTACTTACAATCTTTCTGTTTCTTAAACTAATCTCTGAAATAAGGTTGCTTAAAACAACAGCCAATTCACACAATGTACAAATACCTTTTATGACAGTTTTTTTTTTTTTTTTTTTTTTTTTTCAGGCTTTGAGAGTAGCTCAATAATTTCAGGGATTATACAAACTGCTAACCAATATTACCATTGCATTTTCTTGCCATTCAATTTAGTGTCCACATCCTCAACACACTCTTTTTTTTTAAATTCCTTCAAAAATATGAAAGATACATTAGTCAACATGCATCTTTTAATGGATCTAAATATAGAATTATATGGATCTGCTGTTTTTTATGACATAGGTGCTTCAACAAATTATTACTTTCAGGGTGTCCACACACAACAGGGTATTAGTATGCACGCTTACACAACCAGCGTATATGTACATTTTTTATTTTTTCCCCTAAAAGATTTGTTTGTTTTTCAATCGAATTTTACAGGTTATAGGTCACATTAAAGGGAAAGTGAAAAGTTTTGAAATGATTTATTGTGGTCTCATTTTTCTATATCACAAAAACCTGGCATTTTAACAGGGGTGTGTATACTTTTTATATCCACTATATATATCTATATCTATATCTACATATATATATATATATATATATATATATATATATATATATATATATATATATACACATATATATGTATATATATGTGTATGTATACACATATATGTATATATATATATATATATATATATATATATATATATATATGTATGTATACATATATATATATATATATGTGTGTGTGTGTGTGTGTGCGTGTGTGTGTGTGTGTGCACATACAGTGATAGTGAAAATATTATTACTATGCCAATTGTTAGATTTTATGAATATAAATCTGAAATTAATTATGTTGTAAATATGCTGAAAGAAAAGGCTTGCTTAAATGCAGAAACAAAGTTTAAGTAATATGTGATCAGCAGTCATACTAAATGACCATGGCTTGGAAAAGGAATCTGCTGAATGGACATTCTTCCCTTACAGACTCAAAACAGGATGTATGCAAGAGCAAAAATGCAAAATCTGCTTTTAAAGAACACTGACATGTTATTCTGCATGGAAAAACAGGATATGACACAAGAACAGATGTTTTTTATACAAAGATCCAAATAAAATACAGGATGCTCACACTGTCAGAAAAGCTGATCTCTGACAATGTGTTTTCTCAAAAATATGTTTTTCTTCATAAAAAACAGGATATGCTTATCAGCATTGGTACAAGAACATATGCTCCTATACACAGATCCAAATAGAATACAGAACAATGTGTTTCCTCAAAAATATGTTTTTCTACATGGACATCAGGACACTGTTACAGGATATTCACACTGTCAGAAAAGCTGGTCTCTTACAAGACATTGTTAAACAAGGAAGCTTAGTATTGTTTCTACAGGATAAGCAATTCTCCAAAATAGAATACAGAACAATGTGTTTCCTCAAAAATATGTTTATGCATGACTAAAAACTGTATATAAAGAGCTGTATAAATCCAGCTATGTTAGAGGTATGGTAGGGACACAAGTCCTAAGGTAAATGTTATATCTCTCACATCATCTGTACTATATGAGAAGTAAAGTTGGAACAGTACTTTTAAGCTGTAACGTGTTTCCGTTTGGTTTATTATAAAAAGTTATTGGTTACTGCTCTCTAAAGTTGATGCTGCAAAGTATATTCTCTCATCAGTGTATATTCTGCAAGTTTCTGTATGCAACAGACTGTGAATGCAAATATAACTAGACTTTGAATTTTAGGAGAATCCAGCCAGCAAGACTGAGTGTCTTAAGAATACTTCAAATCCATCCCACAGCAAGAAGCAGCAAGCAGTAAGCAAGTAAATCTCAAAATATTTTTTCAATATTTTTTCACCAATAAGTATTATTCTTTAAAAATAAGGTAGAAAATATTGGGATGCTTGTATAGGATAAATACTAATAAGATAGATTTTGCACATGACAAAAAAGAAACTATTAAATGTAATTAACATGAAATCATATCTGTTTCATCATTTCAACAGCAGACGAGAGTGCTTAGAATAATGTAGAGAAGAAAAAATTATACCATGAATACAGTATAAATATACTGAAAGCCAAATGATACAATGATTATAAACGAATATCAGAATAGCATAGCAAACATGTTTTGGATTCCAGGTTTGAGTGCCAGATTTGTATGCAATATATTTATATATTAGTTATTGAAATAAAAGAAACTTTAATATTAGAAAATTAATTGTTTAATATTAAAGTACCAAAAATAGCAGCCCCCCCCAAAAAAAAATACCACAAAAATACCACTAAGGATTGAGTAAATACTTAAATTTTTAAGTAAAATGAATAATGCTTATTAGTCATGCATTATTTTATGCATTTGATGTCCAAACTCAGATAAACCATTTGCGTCCAGTTGTATAAACCCCAAAATAAGTATATTTAACAGTATCTCTTGCACTTTGATGGACTGTAATGAACTTGATTTTAATTTACAAGTGTCCATTAAAGGCTTAGCTATTACAAACAGAAGCAAATCATAAATAACCAAACTAAAATTAGAAACTTTCAAAGAATGTTATTAAAAGGAACTCAGTTTTTAGAATTTAATGATAATGGATATCTAAATGTATATTTTTATGGGACACCATAAATTGTATTCATATGGGAAATTAAAACATGGTTAAGATCATAATCTAAGAAATGAGATAATGAATTACTCAATATTTAGCAGAAGATAAATATTGTCAGTTTGATTGCATAGTTTGTATACAATGGGGAAATCTTTTTGGATTTAAGACATTAAATTGGAAATATCAACAAATTATATTAAAGAAAAATTAATTAATTCAGCACATAACTTATACAGATCAGAGATCAATTCCAAATTAATCACACAAATTCAATACAAGTGCACACACAAAAATTAATAATTATAAAATAGCTATGGATCCAGAAATTATGCTAAATGAATTTGGAACATATCATAACATTAAACAACTAGGAACCTCTTTAAACAATAGACAATAACAAAATAAATGGCTTTATTACACAGAATATTAATACAATGGTAACAGATTACACTATGAGCAACCTGATAGACTCAACAACTGACCTGTAAATTGTTCATCAGACAAAAAAGAAAATAAAGTCTCCAGAATATAGTACCTGAATTATGTAAAATTCTACCACAGCAAATAATGCACAGGGTTTAAGATAGAAAATAATAAATTCCTCCTTCTTTGAAATGTTCTTTAACTACTCCATATTTATTTATGCATTTATTTATTGACATTTGTTGACTGGCAATGCCCACTGGGCCAAAAAGCCCCATTTTCAGTGGAAGCCCGGGGAGAAAAGCTCCAATAATTACATGAATTTTAGTATAACAACAGATTAAGTATTAGCAGAGATACACAAGATCATACAGAGTTGAAGCAGAGATACACTTTCTGTTTTGTATAACAACAGATTAGATATCACAATTCTAGCAGAGATATACAAGATCATAGAACTGAAGCAGAAATACACAAAAATATTTTAATCCAGTGTGCTAATGTTTAAGTAAATCTGTTTATACAGTTACAGGAGTAAATTAAGAAATGTATAAGTTGATTATACAGTAACAGAGGTGAAACTAGAGAAGAAGACAAGAAAAAGAATAATTTGTTGCTACATTAAGAGATTGTAAAATATTTATTGGGGGCTGTAGCAAAAAATATATTTAAGGTGTTTTAATCGTATGATTACAGGAACAGACATGGTTATTGAAACAGAGTTTAAAACAAAAACTGGCAAGAGGTAAACTGAAATAAATCCGAGCAGGATAAAATAGTTTTCAGCTTTAATAAGTGCTTTTGGAGAAGTCAATGCCTCCCCTTCTTCAGACCTTTGAGAAAGAGTTCTTTCAGTGCTGATTTGAATGTTTTTATAGAGTCCAGTTGGGTGATAGAGTGAAGGAGTGCATTCCATAGTCTAGCAATGGCATGGGAGTAAAGGCATTGTCTAGCTCTTTTGTTGTGTTTGGTTATGGTTGGGAGCTGTTTGTTAGAAGTCCTAAGATATTGAGTTGGAGCATATGTTTGTATTTTTGTTTGAAGGGACAGTCAGTATTTTGGATTGTATAGCAATTTGTGGGTAAGAGTAAGTTGGGTGTAATCAGGGTAATGAGGGAAATCAAGCCAGTTTAAAGTTTTAATGGCTAGGCAGTGATGTGTGTGAGGTGGCATATTAGAGACAAACTTAACTATTTATAGTAGCATGACTCAAGTTTGTTCATGATATATGTGTGTGGGTTAGTTAAGATGGGTCTACCAAAGAGGTGCAAAGGGAGAATTAAACTGTTTTTACAATTTCAATTTCTGTATTGTTTTGGAAGAAAATTTTTAATGTCTAGAGATAGAGGTTTGCGTGAGAAAAGTAAAAGATTTGATTTTTGGGATTAAGTAGCAGTTGAGCCTCATTGAGCCAGAATTCGATGGAAGTAATGCATTTTGTGTTAAATTTATGAGATCCGAGACATTGTTAGAGGACGTGATTATTGGTGAATCATCACTGTATTGAATGAGTGTACTTTGCAAGGATGCTTTATGAAGACTGTTAATAAATATATTTATTTTTTCTGAAGAAGTCCCTAAGAAGGGATGAAAGCACTCAAGTGTGGTTAACCATTGAAGTTTACTGTATTCAAGCTTTAATAAAGTCAGCATTTGTGAGTGAACTTTGGCTGTCCATCCTCCCTTCTGGTTACCTGGTTTGTGGAAGTTATCATAAATATATTAAAAAGCAAGGGCCCAAGAATAGACCTTTGGGGGACTCCTCTGTGATTGATTATATATTCAGATTGCTTGCTTTGCCATCTGACAGATTGTTTTCTGATTTGAAGATAGTTATAGAACCAGGTTAGAATGTGTCAGGAGCAGTTTATGATCTCAAGTTGTGAAAGTAGTTTAGAGTAGACACTGCATAAAAAGCTTTTGGTAGGTCTAGTAATATAACTGAAGTTAGCAGGCCAGCACCAAGAGCTTTGTGTACAGTGTTGGTAAATGAAAGAAAGGCTGTAGTTGTGCTGTGTGCTTGATGAAAACTGTGTGGGTGGGTGCAAGTAAGTTATTGTCTGTAATATGTTAAGCAGTTGAGAATGAGTACACTTTTCTAGGATTTTAGATAGAGATGAAAGTATAGAGATGGGCTAGTAGATAGATCACTGGTGTTACTACCTTTATGTAAGGGAGTAATTGAATTTTTACAGAGTTGAGGGACATATGATTCTGAGATAAATCGATTAAGAAGAATGCTAACTGGAAAAGCTATAGAATCTGCAGTGAGTTTTATGTATTCAGCTGGAAGGCCATCAGAAGAGGGGGAGCTAGGATTTAGTTTTGAAAGTAGTTTGTGCACTACAGAGGTGGGTATAGGTTGTATGGTAAATGGAGGAGTTGATGGGATATTGTTTGAGTTGGGATTTTATTGGGGGAAGTGGAGATTTGAAAGAGGATAGGGGAATTTATTGTTGTTTTCATTGCAATTTGTACTTTTGTTTGTAAGGCAAAGTCATTAAGTTTTTGGATAGTTTCAATAAAGTGAGAGTTGAAAGCATGGGCAATATATTGTGAGTCTTTGTCAGGTGATGGGATGGGGTTGTGCTGGGTACCAGGATTTAGAAGAGAGGAAACAGAGTTCCAGAACATTTTGGGGCTGTTTTGTTGGGTCACAAATTTAGTGGAGAAATAGCTTTTTTTATCAATGATGACCTGCTTCTTGGCATTGTTGCACAGTTGCTTATATTTGAGTTCATTTTGTGGGGTTTTATTTCTAAGCCATTTTTTCCAGGCTTTATTCCTGAAAGAAAGTAACTGTTTAGTTTCTTTTGTTAGTCAAGGGGTATAGTTAAGCTTAGTTATGTTGATACGTATAGGTGTGAGACTGTTAAGAGTTTCAAGAAAGACCTTGTTGAAATAGTTAACTGCTTCATCTAGTGAAGGAATTCTGACAGGGTACCAGTTGTGGGTTTTTACAGTATCTAGAAATGTCTGTTGATTGAAATGGTTGAGGGTCCTAGTTGTTCATAGAGTATGCAGTTTGTTTGTTTGTGTATGGGTTCTATGGGTATAGGCAGGTAGATGGTCACTAAAGGTATTTGGAAGGGTTCCTGACTTGGCAAATTTTTGAGAGTGTGAGATGAGTATCCAGTCTAGGGTTGACTTAGTTTGTTTATTCACCCTATGTGTGAGGTCTGAGATGTGTTGAGTAAACTTATGTAAATTTATGCTATTTACTGGGGAGTTGGAGATGAGATTTTGCCAATTTATATTAGAGTCACCAAGAATGATGGTTTCATTTAGGGTTGTTGAGGATAGCAGATCTTCTAGAGTAGGTATATTTTGACCTGAGGAATATAAAGTACAGCAATACATAATTGTTTTTTGCTGTTGATATGAAGGTTTTCTAGTAACAATCCCATATTTCCAAATGTTGGTAGAGGTTTGAAATATGGAGTAATAGTTAAAGTGTGATGGTAGATTAATGCAACACCTCCACCTTTTTTTGTGAAGCTGGTCTTTTCTAAGGATATTATATCCTGGAGGGATTATTTCATTGTTAGATACATGTGGTTTTAACCAGGTCTCTGTGAGGTTCACAATACCTGGGGAGTAATGAGAGAGCCAGGCATGGAATTCTGTGGTTTTATTACAGATACTACATATATTATTTATAGTTATGCAAAGGTTTTTGGTACTGGAGGAAAGGTTGTGGGTTGAACAGTTACTTGGTCATGGATTGGGGTGAATGTCACCTCAGAGAAAGGGCCTGATAGTGATATGTAAGGATGGTTAGATGTTAGGTGATGGAGATATGTCTAAGGGGGGGTTATAAGTTAATTTTAGTTTGATTGTGATAACAAAGGATCTTAACTTTGTTAGGTGACAATTACATTAGTTGAATAAAGAAGGTGAGATATCAGAAAAACTGTTGTTATTACAGTGGGGTGCATAAACAAAATACATAAAAACTGTTAAAAATTCTACAACACTCTAAATGACCTGAAAATCTATATATTTTTTATATATTGTTAACTAATGTAGTATAAATATTATATAAAATTACTTATATATATATATATATATATATATATATATATATATATATATATATATATAATACATATTTTTTTATGAAGGATGTTTTTTACTTTGGTTGTCTTTTTAAATAGCTCTCTTCCTGAGCACTTTTACTACTGTTTTACATATCACATGACTAATTATTGTTAATTGATGAAGTATTTAAATCTGTGTTTTTTTTTTCGTCTTTTTGTGATCTGAAGAAGCAATTGCTTTAATTGTGAAAGCGCTCATCTTTTTTGTTAAACTTTTTGACTACATTGGATCTGGAATTTCATCTTTTATCAGCTGTGGAACTGCACTTTGCTTGTTTTTTACACACACACACACACACACACACACATATATATATATATATATATATATATATATATATATATATATATATTAATATCAAGAGAGAGACAGAGAGAGATAAGTTGACATCTATTTGTGTGTGGGGGGTGGAATGGGCTATCCACTGAAAACTAAACTTGAAAATGTGATTTTTTTGCCACCTTTTTCAGCAAATACAGTTTGGGGATTCTGATCTTTAGAATATCAGGTTGTATCCACTCATAATGGAAGCCTTAAGACTATATCAAATGAATAATATTGATTATTTCGGCACTCTACACATAGTTATAAAAAAGGAGTTAACTATTATCAGCTTACTTGTAGAAAATGCTTTTGGCATGTTGAACTGGGGATATTTATTCTAGTACTGAAACAATTTATGTTTCCTGAGGTAGTTATGAAAATGTTAAAAGCTCTCTCTATATAAATAATTAAACATGTATAAAATCAGAATTTTCTTGCATCAACCAGTTGATATGTAAAAAGCTACAAAACAAAGTTGAACTTTATTCCAATTATCATTTGATTTTGCCATGGAAATATTAGCTAATACATTAAGGGAAAATATTAACACAAATATTTATAATATTTTTTGTAGGTAATATTTATTAGTCCTTTAGTACAAACTGTTTAATGAACACTTAAAATATTTGAATATATTTCTTGTCTTACACTCAGGAGCAATAAAACACATACCATTATTATGAATACTAAACATGAATGAACTGCCTTCGATGTACAGAATATTAATTGTAACAGTGATAAAATAAAGTACTTAGGTATTGTATTAAAACCAAATGTAAAGTTTTAGATCAAGAAAACCATGATAGTATAACTGAAATTTAATATAAACATTATGAAATAAAGAAGTATATTTTACTTCAGAAGACAGATTTGTTTGCAAAAAAAAAACTATTTTATTACCAAAAGTTTTCTATATCTAATACAAACTGCAACATTATCTCCCAATAAATTCCAGATAATAAAAGTAATATATTTTTAAACCATTTATATTGCACCAATCCCTTCAGAAAAATGAATGACATGCCCATACAAATAATATTAGATCATCAGAAAGAGAAAGAAATTTCACTGCAAAATATAGATACATATGTACCAGCAGTAAATTTTCAAATTATTATACATTTGTTTGACAAGGAATATAAAGGTGTATGGCATAAGTACATGTGAGTTTATATACTAAAACAGAAATCTAGACTATCAGAACAGAATTTATTGATACACAGTAAAACACAATGTCATATTTTATTACATATTTTCCATTTTAATTAGCATATATATGTACAGTTTATGAATAGCAATTAAAAACTTCATAAATAAATATTTAGAACTGAGAATGCGGGTCTATGTTAGTTCATTGAAGATTCACTTCAGTGAATCTCCATTCATCAAACAAAAAACATCAAATGTTCACTTTATCAATGTTCTCTTCAGCAAAGGATTTATACAGGGAAAGGAACTAGTTGGCCATATAAGGAAATTTGCCCTTTTATCCACTGTAGTGCAAACTTGGACTTGGTATATATAGTTGGGGTGCCCCCACCTGGGTGGGTTTAAAATACCAAAAACACAGTAGTCACGAACAAACAGCTTTAATGAAGCTTTCGGGTGTACACCCTTCATCAGCACATAAAATCAACTTATACAAACCACATTTAAATAGAGGAACATTTGAAAATCACATGAACAAGCCAGCCATTCAGATAAAGACCCAAATTAATTATGCAAATTATTTAAAAGCACATCATACCTAAATTTCTTAAATACTCTATTATACTTATAAAATACATATATAAAAAATATATACATATACTTAAATCATCCATATTAAAATAAAATATAAGGAACATTAGAAAAAATGATAAGACAAAACAATTCTCATAAATTCTCCCTTTGTCGCTTAACTAACACTGGTTTTATACTTACTGACCCATTTAGGCCCGGAGGTTTATCAGCCTGTAGACATACTATCCATTTATATTCCTTCAATAACAGAATATTATCTAGATCACCACCCCTAATGCCCATTTGTACTGTACAGATGCACCTAAATTTAAATGCATGTGTTCGAAATTCATGTAAATGTCTGAATAATGCGTTTGTCTCAACCTTCCTTTTAATCTCAGACCTATGCTCTGTTATTCTATCTTTAAGCTTCCTAGATGTTTTCCCCACATAAAAAACATTACATAAAGTGCAGTTAGCAAGATAAACTAGCTTAGTGGTATTACAATCTGCTCAAGAAACAAATTTAAACCATTCACCTGTTATGGGGTGCTGGAAGCTACTACTACTATCATTGATATCAGAACAACAGACACAATTGTAACACTTAAAGGACCCCATACTAGCTCGTATAGGGATGGATTAAGTCAAAAAATCCTTATAACATAAAATTTGTTTAAACGTTTGACCATTTCTAAAAGCAAACCTTGGAACTGGACCTAGTAAATCTTTTAAGTCTGGTTGAGACATCAAAATTATCCAATTCTTTTAAATTATTTTACAGACATTATTAGTATTAGCATTATAAGTGGTGGTAAATCTAAGAACAGAACTGTTGACTGACCTATCACCTTCCCCTTCTGTTGTGCAACATAAGTGGTTCAGGGATAGAGAACCAAAAACTGGTCTATAGGGGCCCCTTCTTCCTTGCTTCACCTCCTCATAACTCATATTAACATCTCTAGGATGATACCCATTCTCAATAAATTATTTCCTCATCTTCTCAGTTTCTTCCAAGAAAACTTCCTCATCAGTTGTTACCCTACTAACCCTTATCAGCTGAGATTTTATAATACCTCTATAGATATGCATTGGATGCATACTGGCAGTATTTATCCACTGTAGTGCAAACTTGGACTTGGTATATATAGTTGGGGTGCCCTCACCTGGGTGGGTTTAAAATACTCCAGTGTGTGCTACAGGGAAATAATGGTCAAGTAGTTACTTTCCCTGTGTACATTCAATGAAGTGAATGTGAGTATTCCATGTTTTTTTGATCAATGAATGGAGGTCCACTGAAGTGAACCTTCAGTGAACTAATATAGACTTGAAAATGTGGCTATTTGCCTTCTGTGCAACAACTGGATTTCTAGATACTGCAAACAAAAATTAAATGATAAATTAGGGATAAGAATTCATCAGCATGGTCTACTGCCTAAAGAAAGCTAAAACAATTAAGGCAATGACTGAACAATTTTCATTAGATGTCACATATTTGTTGAAAACATATAACACTGAGTTAGTGTTTTTTTAGTATTTTTGTTTTCTGAGAAACAACTGGATAAACACGTGGCACAATCAAATATCCCATGCTTAAATACAGAGTTAAGAACTTCTCAGCATGACTTAACTGTTTAAATAATACTAAAACTGAAAAAAAAAAAAAACTATTCAAGCAATTTTTAATTTCCAATGGATCAACCAGGTTGGTTAACAATACGAAGTACAAGAAATGAGATGTTAAATATGGATTTAATGAAAAAAAGATATACCAAAATGGCCAAATATTAGAATATATACATAGTAATGTATTCAATAAAAAGAAAAAAAGAAATCAATACCACCAGACCTTTATAAAATTTTAAAAGAATAAAACAGAGATGTGCAAGATACATTTTGTAGGCCACTATTTAAATTGAATACACTGAATAAACAGAACAAGTTAAAAGTAAAATAAAATCTGTTTCAACAACATGATATTATGCCATTATGGAAAATCTATTTGAAGAACTTCATTTAAAGCTTTTCCCCGAAACAGACAAAATAAAACATAAATATATGAAAACACGGGTTGTTGATTTAAAATAGAAAATAAAGCAGATTGCACTCACATATTTCAAGGATGTATAATAGTTTAGGATTATTGTGAAAATATTCAGGATTTTGTCAAGTTGTTTGGATGCATAATTTTATACTATCAAAACCACATATGTCATATTAGAGCCCAGTTTGCAAATGAGTTAAAAAGAGTGTCCTCTCCTCTTGTGTATATCAGCAACCTCAAGGAGAATCATCATTAGAAAATAGTGAATGAATTGTCACTATAATCTATGGAATTTATTAAGTTTATAAAAATATTATATGACAAAGAACCATAAACATTAAAGCTAAAGTTTGGATTCAAAGGCAATTAATTCAGTCTTGTATGCAAAATAACAAGATTAGCAGTGATGGATAGAGTTTGCCCAGTTTGAAGATATACATATACTGCGATTGTGCTACCCAGGAAAAAGTGCTGTTACCATTATATGCAAATGACCATATAATGATATGTGTATGAGCAGCAGAATGGAAACAAAAATAATTTTGAATGCAAATGAGGGTGAGAAGCAATGTAGTTCTGTTCTAAAATTTACAAAAAAATAGAGATGAACCCAATCAGACAGTAAGCCTGCACCCTGTAATTTCTCAGTGAAATGGGAATCAGACCTTACTAAGATACTAAAAGTGGCATCCACATTAGCACAACAGAAATTTTTAGGGGGCATCCTCACTGCTAGAGTCCATCATAGTGTATAGTTACCCTACATGTTGGACAGGGCCCATCATAGCTGAGGTACCATAATCTCTATGACAAAGGCATAGCTGATCACTATCTTGTGGAATGAGACACCAGATGGGAATTTGCAGGCATGCACTATCCTCACATAGATTTGCAGAGATACATAGAATATATGTTTCTCTGGACACTAATCCAAGAGTATTGACAGTCCTTCAAATTGTTAAAAATGAGACTGAAGACTCCAAGTGAAAATCAAGCCAGAAGATAAACATCAATCTTTGTCTGTAACACAATACTGAAATTTAATGTAAGCACTTTCGTCCTCTTACAATGAAGGAACTTCATCAGACAACTTGTTAAAATGCTTAACAATTTAAATAGTCTTACAAAATCAATGACATCATGAACCCTCCCATATAAAATTCAAAAATGCAGCTATAAAATGTGAACTTAAGTTTCATTTCACTTTGAAAATAAATATGAATTTATATATAAAAAATTACAAAAACTAGTTAGGTGAAGTCAATTATGTAACATTATCAATAAAAATGATCTCAATAAATATTCAACTTTAAGACACATTTAAGAGAACAACAGTCATTAAGTCCTGGATAAGCAAATTCATTTGTTTTTAGTTGCCACAACAACTCCCTTTCTTCAAATTTTAAAGCCCAAGGGCCCCCTCTAAGATTCTCCTGCATTTTTTTCAATAACCATAAAATGAAAAGAATGGTCAGCATATTCCAAAATATGCTTCACTAGTGCACTGGTTTTATCCTGCCTCACCATACTGTAGTGATGCTCGTAAATCCATTGCTTGAATGGCCTTTCCATCTTCCCTATATAGAATGTGAGGCATAGTTTACATCTAGCTAGATAAATAACCCCCTTTGAATTACAGTCATACTTTCCTGTCAAAGTGTATTTTATTTTTTCAAAAGTGAAAGAGGAGGCTGCAAGGATATGTTTACAGTGGGGGCGTCTGACACAGTTTTTCATGCCTTTATTGGGAACATAAGGTTTAATCTTCTTGTTTATTTATTTATTTGCAGTTGTTTTACCAGAGTAGTCCACTGGACCTAGAAGAACCCATTTTTAATGGAGTCCTGGGGAGAAAAACTCCAAAAACAAAACAACAATTACAACAAAATTACAATAGAAGCTTTTGTTATAGTAAGTACAAAGGTATTAGTATAAAATTGCATTTAAACATACAATATCTAAAGGAAACATGACAATCAAAGTTTAGGTTATACTAATTGCAGATAAAATATTTCATTTACAGAGACAACTTCTGAGATAAACGTATCAGCATTGTAAATCAAGAGTAGATTGTTTATGCATGGATCAGTTCCCTGCTAAAACCAAGTATGGAATCTGAGAAGACTGAGATGAAGAGAAGAGAAGAGATTAAGAGTGGTGGGATCAGGAGCATTCCCACTAAGAAATTAGGTGTGAGTGGAGTGAGTTTTTAAAGCAAGAGAGGTTTGTGGTGGTATAGATGGATGGAGGTAGTGAGTTCCATTGACGTACAAAGGTGAAGGATAGGAGATTTTTGCCTGAGGGATGAGTAGGTTTATGGAGTTCTATTAAGTTTTGATTGTTAGATCTTAATAGTCTGTCAGGGAGGTGAATTTTGAAGGTTGAGGATCGGGAGGGACAGAGGGAGGGGTGAAAATAAGTTTATGGGCATGGGTAAGTTGAATAAAGGATAGATAATGGGGCAGCTCTAACTAATTTAATTGATGAAGGGCTAGACAGTGATGGATAGAAGACTTTTGGCTTGTGGCAAACTATGCAATTTTGTAATAGCAGGAGGAGAGTTTTGTCTTAATAGAGGATTGTAGGTTTGTTAGAAGTGTAGTGCCATAAAGAAGAGAAGGGATGAGATATGTGGTAGCAAGAATAAACTTAGTAGAAGGAGTAAGGTAATAGTTGTGGTGGTGTAGCATGCCAAGTTTTTGGTGATTTTTTAAAAATTTATTTGTAGGTGAGAGGTGAATTTGAGCTGGTCATCAATGAGGACACCTAGTAATTTAGCCTCAGATACTAATTCTAGAGATGCATTGTTATGGCTTTTGATGGAAAATAAATTCTTGTCAATGATGGTTGTTTTAGAAGGGGTAAATAACATTAATTTGTTTTTGAGGCATTGAGTGCTAGGTGATTATCTAACATCCATTGTTCTGTGGTAGAAAAAGCTTCTTGTGTGAGCTTTATACGTGTGGAGATGGAGGTGCCAGAACAGATTATGGTTGAATCATCAGCATATTGGATAAGGTTTGCATTAGGGATTGAGTGATGGAAATCATTTATAAATATATTAAAGAGGAGGGGACCCAGTATGGGACCCTGGGGGACTCCAGTGGGGGTATCAAGAAAGGAGGAGGTAGTTGTTTTCCATTTGACTGCTTGGCATCTATTTGAGAGATAACTACTGAACCAATTGAGGATGGAAAGGGATAAGTTTAGTTTAGAGAGTTTAGCTAGGAGAAGGTTGTGAGATATTGTGGTGAAGGCCTTAGAAAGGTCAAGTAGGAGGGTGGATACTATGCAGTCAGAGTTGTGGGCTTTGTTAACAATTTCTAAGAAGGAAAGAAGGGCAGTGGTGATACTGTGGCCAGGTCTAAATCCATGCTGTGTTGGAGTAAGTACGTGATTGTTGGTAAGGCAGGGAAGAAGTTGTAGATGGATCCATTTTCAAGGAGTTTAGAGATAGGGGATAGGATGGCAATAGGGTGGAAGTTTGCAATATTATTATTATTACCCCCTTTATGCAGGGGTATAGCGAAGGCCTTTTTCCATAGTTGGGTTACAATTGTTGTTCAATAATACTTTTAGATTAGGGCCTCTCCTAAAAGTAACCTCAGGCTCTAAGCACAGTTTATCTTTCAATCACATCATCCGTAATTAAAGCCAAGTTTTTTATCAAGATGGCCCTTAACCCCCTAGCTTCATTTGAAAATACTGTGGTAAAACTAGTATTAAATTTTGATTTAGCATTCATTGCTACAGGGTTTTCTGTCAAATCCAATTATTGTTCAGTCTGTCCTGCCCCTTTATATAAAATTGGTGGTCAATAACCCCCTAATCTCTTCCCCCCACTTCAGTTATGATCTCATTCAATAAATAGAGTAGATATCCCCTATTTGTAAACATCTCTTTAAGATTCTTACACTCCATATCAAAATCTGAGTCAAGTTTAATCATTTTTCCATCCTGACTACCTGTCCTTTTGCAACAGCTCTTTTCTGATAAAAGGGATGATTAATTACTGCTGAAGTGGAGGAAGTCATTGGAATATGTTGGCTTCCGGATTATCCTGGCAGTATATCTATTGTATATCTATTGTTTAAATTATCCTTGTCCAACAATACATCCAAATAGGCAATGGCTTTTGTTTCAAAATGATATGTATAATCCAAAAAAGTGGTCAATTTAGATATAATACCCATGAAATTCTCAATGTCCACTAAATTACCCTTAAAAAGTAAAAAAATATCATCCAGGTACCTTGTGTACCATTGGACTCTCATGCTGAAAATTTCTTGCTTAAATAGAATTTGATTTTCCCAGTGAGACATTACACAGTTTGCAAATGTACTCCCACAGGGTGACCCCCATCACTACTCCTGTTTTCTGGAGGAACAATTAACCATCAAAAATAAAATAATTGTTAGTTGGAATAAGTTCTAGTAGACTGAGAGTTAAATCGATCTTATGCCCTGGTGCTCCCTTACCAAGTAGGAATTCCCTTGTCCAATCCAGACCTAAGTTTTGTGCAATTACTGTATAGAGGTATTTGATGTCTATCATCAAAAAGTTAAAATTCTGATTGCATTCCAGATTATTAACTGCTTGTAAAAAGCCCCAGGAATCCTTACAGAGTTGGTCTTCTGTTTCAAGATATTTGTTTAGTTTGCCTATTTCGATGTATTGTTGGACAAGAATAATGAGAAGATTAAACCTTATGTTCCCAATAAAAGCATGAGAAAGTGTGGCAGATGCCCCCACTGTAAACATATATTTGCAGCCTCCTCTTTCACTATAGGAAAAATAAAATATATTTTCGCAGGAAAGTATGACTGTGATTCAAAGGGGGTTATTTATCTAGATAGATGTAAACTATGCCCCACATTCTATATAGGGAAGATAGAAAGGACATTCAAGCAAAGGATTTACGAGCATCACTACAGTATGGTGAGGCAGGATTAAACCAATGCACTAGCAAAGCATATTTTGGAATATGCTGACCATTCTTTTCATTTTATAGTTATTGAAAAAATGGAGGAGAATCCTACAGGGGGCCCTTGGGCTTTAAAACTTGAAGAGAGGGAGTTGCTATGGCAACTAAAAACAAATGCATTTGCTTATCCAGGTCTTAATGACTGTTGTTCACTTAAATGTGGCTTAAAGTTGAATCTTTATTGAGATAATTTTTATTGATAATGTTACATAATTTACATCACCTAACTAGTTTTTGTAATTTTTTATATATAAATTTATATTTATTTTCAAAGTGAAATGGAACGTTTAAGTTCACATTTTATAGCTGCATTTTTGAAGTTTATATTGGAGAGGTCATGATGTCATTGATTTTGTAAGACTATTTAAACTGTTAAGCATTTTAACAAGTTGTCTGATGAAGTTCCTTCATTGTAAGTAGATGAAAGTGTTCACATTAAATTTCAGTGTTTTGTTACAGAAAAGAGTGGTGCTTATCCTCTGGCTTGATTTTCTTTTGGAGTCTTTAGTCTCATTTTTAACAGTTTGAAGGATTGTCAATACTCTTGGATTAGTGTCCAGAGAAATAAATATTTTATGTATCTCTGCAAATCTAGGAGAGGATAGTGCATTCCTGCAAATTCCCATCTGGTATCTCATTCCACAAGATAGTGATCAGCTATGCCTATGTCATGGAGATTATGGAACCTCGGCTGTGATGGGCCCTGTCCAACATGCAGGGTAACTATGCACTATGATGGACCCTATCATTGAGGATGCGCCCTCCAAATTTCTGTTGTGCTAATGTGAATGCCACTTTTAGTATCTTAGCAAGGTCTGATTGCCATTTCACTGAGAAATTACAGGGTGCAGGTTACTGTCTGATTGGGATCATCTCTAATTTTTTTGTAAATTTTAGAACAGAGCTACATTTCTTCTCACCCTCATTTGGATTCAAAATTATTCTTGCTTCCATTTTGCTGCTCATACACATATCATTATATGGTCATTTGCATATAATGGTAACAGTACTTTTTTTATGTTTATTGAAAAAATGGAGGTTAATCCTAGAGGGGGCCCTTGGGCTTTAAAACTTGAAGAGAGGGAGTTGATATGGCAACTAAAAACAAATGCATTTGCTTATCCAGAACTTAATGACTGTTCTTCAGTTAAATGTGTCTTGAAGTTGAAATCTTTATTGAGATAATTTTTATTGATAATGTTACATAATTTACTTTACCTAACTAGTTTTTCCTTTTTTTTGTATATGAATTTATATTTATTTTCAAATTGAAATGGAACTTTTAAGTTCACATTTTATAGCTGCATTTTTGAATTTTATATGGGAGGGGTCATGCAGTCATTGATTTTGTAAGACTATTTAAACTGTTAAGCATTTTAACAAGTTGTCTGATGAAGTTCCTTCATTGTAAGAGGACAAAAGTGCTCACATTAAATGTCAGTATTTTGTTACAGAAAGGAGGGGTGTTTATCTTCTGGCTTGATTTTCTTTATTGACAATCTTTGTTATGCAGACTTTCCAGCAGCCTTCAATGAACCTCACTGGTCTTTCACAGGTAACCACTTAATGAGTACTGTAGATCAAAGTGTGTGTTGTACCTTTACAAAGCATTCCAATCACTGGGCATGTGCATATAAGTACTGAGCATGTGCAAGCAAGAGTGCCATTTTGAATGAGCAGTCAGAGTGAAAGCATGTACTGTATGTGTGTAGCAGTCAGTCAGTTAGTTCAAGTTTAAAGTTCCAGTCATCCATTCAGATCTGTTTGTGTGTAATAAACTACTTAAACAAACACCCAAGCCTCATCATCTTATTTGGATACAAAAAACAAGTGACATGGTATCAGAATGGGATCCGAAGCCAACATCATGAGGCGCACAGTTAATAATGGAGGAATATACAGGAGCGGATCATCCGAAGCACAAATGATTCAGAAACTGATCAGAAACAAATTTGCAAGTATTAAAACTTGCATAAATGGTATGTTCTGCAATGAATATAAAATGAAGCATTTAAAATGCTCAAAATGAACTTCTAATTAAATGAAATGTTTGAAACTGCAACATATTGATAAAAGTATTTAAAATATAGCAAATTTAGAGACATGTGAAACTCCCAAACAAATATTACAATGGAAGGGCACTTATGTTACATAAGAGATCAAAAGCCCGGTGAAACTTTTGCAGCATATATAACCGACTTGAGAAATAAGGCTAAAATGTGCAGATATGGTGATCTGAGAGATGAGTTGATAAAAGACAGGCTTATGAGTGGTGTTAATAATTATGCAGTGAGAAGGATTTTCCTTCGGGACAGTGATGTGACTTTGAACAAGGCCAGTGAGATTTGTCAGATGTATGAGCTTGCAAAAAGCACACAAATATGCTCGCAAATGAGAAGAGCATGCATGTTGCTTCTTCTAGTGCTAATGTTGATAGTATGGTGTGCAGCACAAGGTTAAAAGATACAAGCCAAAGGGTTGGCTGCTGCAGCATAACCCAGAGCAGCTGCAGTAAAACCCAGAGCAGCTGTAGTAAAACCCAGAGCATCCTCAGTAAAGCAGTGGGGTGACTCAGCAAAACCAAAGGCTGTGGCAACCCTCATAGTCAACTGTTGTAATTGTGGTGGAAATCATGAGCTCATATGAGAGAAGTTCTTAGCTATTGGTCATCAGTGCCACACTTGTGAAAAGTGCAAACATTACAAAAGGTTTTGTAAATCTAAAGGGCCACATTCTTTTTTTAAGAGAGAGCATACAAAGAGGCAAGTTGATCAATTTGAAAGCTGCAACCCTACTTTTCATGTTGATGACATGTCTGCGTTTGGTGAAACAGTCAATGCAGTAGATCTGTGGTCAAAGAGTGAAGTATTTTGTACTGTTTGGATTAATGGAAGACCCATAGAGCTCAAAGTTGATACTGGTTCAAAGCGCAATGTTATGTCAGCAGAAATGTTTACCAGAGTAAAAGCTGGAGAACAACTTGATTTGGCAAAGTGTGTGAAGCTTGTTGCTTATGGTGGTGAAGCAATTCAAACCAAAGGTTCAGTAGTACTTTCATATTACTCTGCAGGGAACAGCTATAAACTGCAATCTTATGTAGTCAAGAGACACATGCAGTCATTATTAGGCCTCTGAGACAGTTGGAAAATGGGATTGATTTCATTTAACAATACGCTTGAATGAGAACAGCTTAAATTTCACCAAAACTATTTTTTCTGACTATGCTGATATATTTGAAGACAAATTATGCAAACTCCCAGTTGTGTATTCCATGAAGTTAGCCCACAAGGCAAACCCAGTTATCAGATGAGCACAGAAAGTTCCAGTAGCTATGCAGAACAGAATCAAGGCTGAACTAGACACAATGTTGCAGTTAGGAGTAATTTATCCAGTAGAAGAAACAACTCATTTGGTATCTTCTATGGTAGTGGCTCATAAAAAAGCTCAAATGATATTAGAATATGTATTTATCCAAGAGACTTGAACAAAGCACTAAAACAACCTCATCATCCAATGCATACAGGTGAAAATGTTGCTGACCTCATGACAAAGGCCACTGTTTTTCTTAAATGCAAAAAAATTAATTTTGGCAAATTTTGCTTGATCGAAAATCTTCATCGCTAACCACATTCAGTACATGATTTAGAAGGTGCAGATTTTTGAGAATGTCATTTGGAATAAATTCTGCCAGTGAAGTCTTTCAACATGTGATGGAACAAAATGTTTCTGGCTGTCCATGTACTATTATAGTAGATAATATTCTTGTAGGAGGCAATTGTGAAGTTGAACATGATAGAAACCTCAGGAAAGTTCTAGAACATGCTTGAAAAGTGAATCTTAAGCTAAATCTTCAGAAATGTAAATTCAGGCCTAAAGGAGTAACTTATGTGGGTCAATTGTTTATCAGTTCAGGCTTATAACCAGATCCATCCAAGCAAACATCAATTCTTGAGATGCCAGCTCCAGACAATGCCCAAGCCCTACAATGTTTTCTTGGCATGGTCAACTATTTAGGCAAGTTCATTCCACATTTGAGTCAACTTTCAGCACCACTAAGAGAGCTGACATTCAAAGATGTAACCTGGTCCTGGTCAGAGTAACACCAAAGAGCACTTGATGTCCTGAAACAGAAAATTGCCACTCCACCCACTTTAAGATACTATGATGTTTACAAACCAGTTACTCTTTCTTGTGAAGCTTCAATGTTTGGTCTTGGTGCAGTCATTCTTCAAGAGGATAGACCAGTAGTCTATGCACTGAGAACTCTTAAACTGAGATGCAATATGCTTGAATAGAGAAAGAGCTATTGGCAATTGTGTTTGCATTTCTGAAGTTACATGATTATATTTATGCCTGACCTATTCAGAGAGAGACTGATCACCAACCTTTGGTCATTATTTTGAAAAAGCAAATGCCCACAGCTCCTGTCAGATTGCAACGTATAATGCTGAAAATGTGATGGTACAATTTCAATCTGGTTTAAGCAAAGGGCAAACTTGTTTATCTTGCTGATACTTTATTCTGATCACCAAGAAAAACACTGAACAGCATGAGAATGAGAAACTTGATTTTGAATTCATGGAAGTAATGACTAAGCTAATTTAAAAAGAGAAATGGAGCAAACAACAGGCATGTTTAGGAGAAGGACATATGATGTAAAATTGATAGAGGCAGTTAGAAAAAAGTATTAGAAGGAAGGGATGTAGGTAGAAAAGGAAAAATAAAGACAGTGGACTATCAAAGTAATACATTGAGGGATCAAAAAATAAAGGATTCTATATATTATGTCTCTGTTTATAACATTAAGAGTGGGGCATTAATAGATATGATCAAATATTATCGGGAATATCTGTTGCAGGACAAGTTTTTGTCCACTAGTTTACCAAAGAAACGCTTTTATTTAGTTTAAGAGAGGCAAAAATATAGGGGGCATGGTGGTTCATGGTACTTTTGTTAGACCAAAAGAAAATATTGGAAGGCCTGTAGTGCAATATGGTACTTTTTGTTGTAATAAATGTAGTGTATGTTCACATATTATTAATACAGTTGACAACATTAATGGTGTTTAATTTGTGTCTAGGGGGGCATATACACGTGAGAGTAACGGGGTTATATATGTGTTGAAATGTCCCTGTGAATTGTATTATATAGAGGAAACTGAAAGAAATTTTAGAACTAGATTCATGGAACACTTGAGAGATGTGAGGAATCAAAAGGAAGAGAATATAATATCTTCACAGTTAAAAATGTATCATAATAGTGATGAAAGTTTGTTGCATGGCACTATTTTAGAAAAAGTTGAATATGTTGAGAAAAATGAGAATGTATTTAAGCAAAAACGAATGCATCCGGAAAGCATATACATTTTAAAGTATGAAACCTTGATACCTAGGGGGTTAAATAATGAGTTAAACTGGAAGTGTTTGCTTTAAGTGAATGATTTTAAGTAAATTAATGAATTGTTTAATTGAATGTGTAATTTAAGAATGTATAAGAAGGGTGTGTTTTTTTTGTACTTGTGTTATTCCTTGAAAGTGGTTACACCAAGGTGGTAGAATAAATTTTAGTTTTTTTACTACGTGGTTTCCTGGTTTCCTTAAGTTATACTTTGCGAGCAGAATTGCTGATACATTTGGACAATAGTTGTTGCATATTGTGGAAGGAAAAAGAGAAATAAGAGTGTGGTTGTATAAGTTAAACTTGTTTATCTTGCTGATACTTTATTCTGATTGCCAAGAAAAAATCTGAACAGCATGAGAATGAGAAACTTGATTTTGAAGTCATGAAAGTAAGAATTTTTTTCTTCCACAGGTCTTGGTGAACTTAGAACTCACATAGCTTCAGATCCAATTCTTTAGAAGCTTAACCACTTTGTCAGTCAAAGATGTCCTTCAAAGCAATCTTGTTTACCAGTAGATGTGCAGCGGTATTCAGAGACTTGATTTTAATAGTCGATGGTATCATCATGAAAGTTCCAAATGTGATTGTTCCAAAATCCTTACAACAAGAGTATATTAAAATCTAGTATTGTGGCCACCCAGAAACTGGTTCTACCAAAAGAAGGGTGAGAGGACTAGTATTTTGAACTTCTTTGTCAAAAAATAATGAGAAGGTACCTTCTTTTTGTTCTGTTTGTAATAATACTAAGCCACATCAACAAAGAGAAAAACTTCAGTTATGCCAGATTCCTGAACTACCTTGGTCGACAGTAGTCACTGATATTTTCAAACCAAATGGTCATCATTACTTGCTATTAGTAGACTCTTATTCAAACTGGTTAAAGATTGACCTACTTCCTAACCCAACTTCCAGTACTGTCATTACTAAGCTGAAGAGACATGTTTCTGTTCATGGTAGTCTGCACAAAGTTATTTCTGACAATGGTGCACAGTTTACAAGTCAGCAGTTCAAAAGATTTGCTGAAATGTGGGACTTTTCTTCATGTTACTAGTAGTCCTGAATACCCACAATCAAATGGATGGCTTAATGTGCAGGTCAAAGTCCAAAATAGCTGTTAGAGAAATCCAAATGAGATAATACTGATATTTTGCTATACTTGCTTAATCTCAGAAACATTCCTTGTGATAATTTACTTGGTTCACCTGCCCAGAAACGATTTACTATCAGTTGTGCAAACGACAGTCTGTTAGCAGTTATGCTGCCGAAAATTAGAATGTTTTTCACAAAATGAATAGTGTATTGGATAGTCGAACACACTTATGCAAATGCAGTAGTGCATTCACATAAGTGTCTTCGACTATATGTACGAGATCGTGGTACAGTGGGGATTGGAAATTCATCCATATCCCCACTGTAGTGTGATCTCACAGATGGAATATATTAGTAGCAGTGGGTGTGGGAGGTGCAGGGGGGGCTTGCCCCCTGCAAAAATGTGATATGTCATATAAGATTTAGATTTACATTAGCTCCTATACTGCTATCACGTCACATTTTCGCCTACAATGTCGTCTCAAATGTGTCAATCATTTGGGGTGACATTGTGTATGCTCAAAATGTTTGCTTTTGGTTTAACTTTTCATCAATTCGAATGGCAAATATTTTGCTGTTTGAAATAATGGTAGTAAACCCCTCAAAGGAATATGTTGACACAAACCAGAACCACACTACCAATCAGTAAGAATTTGTTGGTTTCATGTGGTAAAAACAATAAAATGGTAAAAGCCCAACTTCTAAAGAAGGGTCTATCCCAAAAGACCTACTATGACAAAACCAGCAAACCTATGAATCCGTTAAAAGAAGGAGAGATAGTGGGGATGCAGACAGAAAAAGGATTTGATTGGATTGGGCTTGTAAAACATTTGTGTGAAGAACTGAGATCATACATCATGGAATCTCAAGGGATAGAATTTAGGTGGAATTGAAAACAATTATTACCGGTGTCTGAGCCAGTGTTACAGCACCTTGGCTGTAATGGAGACTCTTATTCACAGAGTGATTTGTCCAATGTTCCTGTTCTACAAAACATTTCATCATCTGTTGCTGTTCCTGAAAGTATCCCTGAAAATCCTGAAGGAGAACATTCTTCAGTGACTGTCTCTCTTGCTAAACTCAGTTCTAATTATTATATCATGAGGTCAGGTCATATCTCAAGATGTAATTCTAGATACATGGTAACCTGGACATGATTGTTATTGTTTATTATTGTCTGTATAATTTGCATGCCTATTCGTCAGTTTTTCATTGCAAGACAGGTTAGTCAAAGAGGGAGGGTGTAGATCAGAGTGTGTGTGTTGTACCTTTAAGAAGCATTCCAGTCAGTGGGGACGTGCATATAAGTACTAAACACAAGCAAGCAAGAGTCCCATTTTGAGTGAACAGTCAGAGTGAAAGTATGTATGTGTGTAGCAGTGAGTCAATTTGTTTATGTTTAATGTTCCAGTCATCCATCCAGATGTGTTTTTGTGTAATAAACTACTTAAATGAACACCCAAGCCTCGTCTTATTTGGATACACAAGACAAGTGACAAGTACTGCTCCATTTGCTGGTGTCATGCTGTAGCATGTGAAGTGGAATATATGGTTCCCACAGACCACAGGGGAAAGAAACACCACAATGTGCATTCTGTGGAACAGCCCATTTCTCTAAGGTTGTAGAGGTTATTGACTGCACCCACATCAACATCATCATCAAGGCATTGTCAGGTCTGTACAGCTAACAGTATATCATCTGGAAGGTTTTCTACTCCATCAGTTACCAGATGGTATGCAATACAAAGGGTAATAATACTTAGAATGTGTCGGACTGATATCCAGGCAGCTCTCAATTTCCACATCTGGCATACATATGCCCTATACTAGCAATTTCTGCTGGGTAATTTCTCACAGAGACATTTAATTGGTAAGTGCACTCATCCCACTAACAACCTGCACAGACAAGCCACCTGGTGTGCTGAATGCTATCCATTCATAAAGGTTACCACACTTATGTGTAGCAATTGATTTTAGGACCACATCTCATTATTTCTATATTCAGCCCTCACATCATTGATACGATTTCATACAACACCACAATGGTTCAGACTGGCAACATCATAAAGTATGTGTTTAGAGTGTTTGGTCAGCTTCCCTTGTCTAAATATGCCTGATGTTACAATGTTTTTTAATGCAGAGACCTGCAGCAAGATATTTATTAAGTATGCAATACTCTAGAACATAATGTTACACAAGCAACTAGACTATAGCATCACCACTGGAGTGTCTGATAGACCAGAAATAGCACCAGAGGAGATACTAGCTGAGGAATCATTGAAATAATCAGTTGTCAGGAAACTACATACAAGGTTGAGGCAGTAGTAGTATACTGTGGCACTGGCAAAGAGGCAATGTCTGGTCCACAAATATGAGCCAGAATAAAGACAACACACATGTAAAAGGATGAATGAAATTCTACACCCAGTTTATATTGTACAGTGCATTGACTGGACATCATGTTAATTAAACATTACCTAACCTATGTGACGTCATGTTGCACAGATGGTGAAGGATATAATGAAAGAATCAGCAATTGCTACATAGTTATAAGAGGATGGAATAGGGAATGTAGAACTAGTAGGTATTGGTATACATGCTCTGGAGACAAAGGCAGCTGTGAATAATGTGCAGTAAGCAGTTGGTGCTTCTTGAAAGAGAGCAGCTGGACAGGTGTCCTGTGTGGCCACTTAGTAGAATTAGTGCAGAGGGACACAGTTGCAGCAGTTGGTGAAACACTGAGCAGGTGCAGATGTGACAGAAGGTGTGGTGCCAAAGGAGTGTATGATGCAGACTGTGGATGTCCTGGCCATGGAAGGGACCCCCTTCATGGAATGGCACTGCCATCAATATTTGGTGGCAGGAATGACACATCACTGTGAGAACATGACTGCCTTCCAATGTGATGCTGATGACTGCCACAGAAGCTTTGCCTATTATGTTGAACAACTCATGAGCACTGGAGGCTCACTGTCAATATGCTGTAGTGATGAAGTGACACTGTGTGACCCTGATGCACCTGTCCACTGGGATATATTCATGGTGCTTGTTGAGAAGTTGAAGCCACATGTGTTGTGATGGCTATGACAGGCAGTCCCACAGTACACCATGCTGGCTGTAATAGCCAAAAAGTGGCACTATAATACCTTCAGAAAGGCATGCACATGTTCCCTGTCACTATACTATATAGTTGTATATAGGTATTGCATGCCCTCACAGATGTCATCACATATGCCATGTAGTATGCTAATAATCTCCACAATGCATCGGTTGACTTTACCTTTGCTTGGAGCACTGACCTGCACATGCATTGGCTTCTGTCTAGTGTGACACATAGCTCAGAGATTATGCAGGGGTCATGGCACTGCCATCCAGTGGCACAATGCTCCTTCTTGTAGTCAAGTGTCTCAACAGAGGCACCACTGCTCACTACTGTTGTAGGGCTAGGTGATGATCTTGCAGCATATGTTCAGCTCCTAGGGATGGTCTTCACTTCAGAACTAGTGTGGAGTCATGAATGCAGTCCAGAGTTCCCCACAGTTGTGTCAGTAGATATGGGTGATAAGTCACTCTCCATTAGAATCATTACTACAATAGAATTGTATGTCTAACTGTTTATGCCAAGGCTGCCATCACTGTCAGTCATTGATCCTGCACTAACATCAGGTATCTCATTTTCTAGTATGACAAATACCATGATTGTTGTAAATAAAGGAACAGCTACAATGGTGTGTATAATTGAAAATATTCAACAATTTCACATCTCAGAGCTTTACCACCCTTATGGGTATCATATTGTATAGATTTAATACGTATGTACCTTGCAACATCTGTTGATGCACCAGCACCAGTGGGAGAGAAATGGTGAGGTTTTATCACCCGTTCATGGCAAAACGAAGCAACAAAGACAAATCAAGCCATGAAATAGTCAATTATAGTGTATTTCTCCAAACCGGTTTTGGCAAAACAGTCTTCATTAGTGGAATACCTTAAAACAAAAGAATCATCCCTCCATAAATAGATCAATCTACCAATGAGAAAGACACCCCCCCCACACACACACACACAAATTAACAGCATCACTTCCTTGAAAACAGTGAAACCTAAACAAATAAAGTTAAAATTAAACAAATAAAAAGTGATATTTTGGATGACATACAGGAAAAATGGTATAACACTATAAATTATCATTTAGTCTGGGTGGGAAAAAGTCTCCCCAGCTTAATAATCCAACATTTTTCTTTCTTATTTAAAATACTGTGCCATCCCTGCATGTTATTCCTATTACCAGCAATTCTATCAATAATTAGGAAATGAAGCAATGCACTGGTATGTGTTATGCAGTGCCTATAGAGAGCATTGGTATCTTGTTTATTGCGTATGTTGCTCCAGTGCTCTGACATACATATTCTTAGTGGACGAGATGTTTGGCCAACATAAAAGGCTGAACATTTACAGGTGGCCAAATAAACAATCCAGTCAGTTCCACAATTCCCAAAAAATTTAATATCATACACTTTACTGGTGTTCTTGCTGGAAAATTGTTTGAGTTTACTCACATATCAATCAACATGAGGAACAATGTCCACAAGGAAAAGTGCCAAAAAGAGTATCCTCAGACAGAGTGAGTTGTTGATATATAGCACCCCCACTACTGGTATGTTTGAAATGGGAAAAGTGGGAACCCAACAGTTTGCCTTTCCTGAATGAGAATTGACATCTTGTCCCCAATACCTGTCATAAACTGTTGTTGGCCATGAGGATATTCCAATGTTTATGAATAGTTTCCTTAATGGGCAGCAACGGTGGTGCAGCGGTTAGCATTGCCACCTCACAGCAAAAGGTTCACCGGTTCGATTCTTGACTGGGGTGCCTTCTGTGCGGAGTCTGCATGTCCTCCCTGTGGTCGCGTGGGTTTGCTCTGGGTGCTCCGGTTTCTCCCACATCCCAAAGGCATGCTGTAGGTAGATTGGACACTCTAAATTGGCCCAAGGTGTGAGTGTGTGTCTTCTGGGGAAGGTTGGGTGCTGAGCTGGCAACTCAACACTGTAAAACTCCACTGTCAATCATGAGCAGACAGGTGATCCACTGTGGTGACCCCTAACTGGGAAAAAGCCAGAAGAAGATTAATAGTTTCCTTAATAATATTGGTGTTTCTCCCAAATGTTGTAATAAACCTGATGGTATTACTAGAGTCCCCCCTGTAAACCTATGTCTAAGGACCATCATCAGATAGCAGCAGTAGCATATGTTAATACAAACCTTGTGCATCTCTGACAGACACATGCAATGTTGCAACCAGTGGAGCACCCACATCCAGGATGCTACCAGATATTTCTGTTCTCTAACTGTCCCTGGGTAGAGGCATCAAAATCTCCTCCATGTCAGTGAGAGTGGTCTGTGGCAGCAGACCACCACTTATGCCAGTTCTCTCCCATGCAATATCATAGGCTTTCATTCATGCATAATGTATGAGGTCAGTCACCCTGTGTTGAGCCTGTTGTGTCATTCTCTTATGTCCAGTGACAAGATTAGCATCTGGACCAAGGTCTTGCTACACATATTCACTGAAGGCTATGTCTGCTTTGTTGGTGTTTGGAATGAAACTGCTATGTGATTGATGGGCCTATATTAGAACCCCTCTCTCTGTCAGGGTGAAGATTTCCAGCAACTTTGTGTGTTTTGATGTCATGTTAATTCTTATAAATGAGAATAGACACCTATGGTCAGTATATTTAGGAACTACTATATCACTCATCTCTGCATGTTTATTACCCTTTGTCATGGCCACTAAGAGTGGCATGCCTGCTCTACTGCAAATTCATAGGCCACATCCCAACAGCAGTTTGACTGGAACATGTTAATAGATTGTAACATGTCATTTGTCATCCATCGATATAAACCTGTGGACACCAGACCACAACAATGTGTATCCCATTTACACACATCCATGGCCTGTCCCATTAGCTAATGCACCTTCCCTGAACCCCAAGCCATCTTGTATATGTCAGATGAATCCCTGTAGAAGAGGGTGATATTTTCAACACATCCTTTCTTGTGTGAGTTGTAATCCAGTAAGTCTACTCCAGCAAACCTGTTATACAGCAGTTCAACTGGTGGGTTAAAACTGATGCACCTGGTCTGTCTGCTTTTATTTCCTTTTCCCACTCTACATTAATATCAGTTTAACTTTCTGCAGGTTTAGATGCCTGCTCTTCGCTTCCACTTGCTGATTTATTTATTTATTTATTTGACATTTGTTGACCGGGTTAGTCCAGCTGTGCTAGAAACCCATTTTCAATGGAGACTAGAGCAGAAAAGCTCTGATACATATACTTATAACAAATACAATAAAGCATATAATCTTAAAAAATGCATATAGAAATGATACAATGAAAGAAACAAGCATAGACTGGCTTATATAAAACAGATTTTGAGTTTGCAATTAACATGGAGTAGGAATCACTGAGTGAGTCCAGCATCAGTTTACCTCTGGGAAAACTTCTCTAAGCTGTGTGCAGTATAAAATTATGATTAAGTCTCATAATCAGAGGAAAGTGTAGGAGGATGTAGCCCAGGTGAAAGCACACTTGGAGATTAAGTACTAGTATAGTGAGGAGCCCTAAGTTACATTGTATGTAAATACACTGTAGATACAGGGGAAGAATAGGATGTGAATATCAGTCAGTAGAGGCTATATATCTGTGAGGGAAGAAGAACTGTGCAGACAGTTAGGTGGACAGATGAGAAGACATACAGTAAGGTTGGCAAGGGGTGGAGGTTTTCATAGATTAGTTCTAAGCTAACTGCCCTTGCGAGACATTTTAAGCTTAGCCAATTATCCCTAGTGAGACTCAGACCCTGCATCTTGTGTTTGTAAGGCAAACACCTTACCCATTAGGCCATGCAGGTAGGTTCCTGACATGGAAAGGTCCATGAATTAAGAAGCAGTAGTTTCAGTTGCTTTTTGAATTAATTACTGTTAGACGTATTTCTAATGTAAGGCGGAAGTTTATTCCAGGATAAGTTGACATTGTGGTTATATAGGGATTTACCTATGTTTTTGTTAGGCTTACAAATGGCAAGCAGTTGTTGGTTGGAGATTCTGAGACATCTGGAGGCAGTATAGAATGAGACCAGTGTTGATAGGGAGGGGGAGGCTGTGGGTTTGTAGAGGATGGAGTGAATTATTTGAAGTTTTTATAGAGTTGGCTAGTGACAGATTTGGCAATTTTATAATAGGTTTGCTCTAGATGGGTGATTAAAGTGGTATGAAGGTTTGTAAGAATGGGAGCAGCATAGAGAAGTTCAGTTAGAAGAAATGCCCTTGCTAGGGATAATTTAGTTTCAGGAGTAAGGAATTTTTTTGTTGTGAAGTAGTAGTCATAATTTTTGATGGGTCTTCTTTATGGTCTGGTGGATATGGTGGTTGAATTTAAGTTGGTCACCTATAATGGTGCCAAGGAATTTTGTATAAGGATCTGCTATGATGATAGTATTATCTAGACAGGAGATGGAAAAGATGGATTTATGAACTGAGAGTGCATTAAGAAGAACGAGTAAGAGTTTAGTTTTCTTAGGATAGCCTATGCTCTGTTACCACAACAGCTGTAATCAAGTTAAATTATGTGCACTTTCTGCTATTTATTTTATTTTATTATTATTATTTTTTTTAATTTTCACTTGGTAACTGGAAATAGTCTGACTGAGCATGGAAACCTCTTTTCAGTGGAAGTCTGGGGAGATAGAGCAGTGGTAGCATTGTCACCTCCCAGCAAGAAGTTCTCCAGTTTGATTCTTGGCTGGGGTGCCTTCTGTGGGGAGTCTGCATGTTCTCCCTGCATTTGTATGAGTTTTCTCTGAGTGCTCTGTTTTACTCCCATGTTACAAAGACGTGTACGGAGCATTTTCCCTGGGCCTCTGCTGAAAATTGACTTTGTTCCAAGTTGGACTTTGTTAGTAAAAAATGTTAAATAAAAAAAGATCTACAATACAATCTGTAAGACAAGAATATTCATTGTACACAAACTGCTGTATAGCAACATGTATATGTGTTCAGGTATATGTAATGGGTTTTAAACTGTTGTCTAACTACCACCCTGGTGTTCCACACCCACACTCCCACCTTAGTGCTGTCATATTTTTGAACTCAACTGTCTTTCTAGTTACCTGCCCCTTATATTAATTTGACCACAAATATCCTCCCTCTCCTCTTTCATTGGCTATTGTGAATAACCACAAAATCATCATTTTGTGAAATCACTCCCCTTAAACAATTTAAAATTATTGGTCATCCTACTGTATTCCATAGAACCAGAATGCAAAGTTCCCACCCCCATACCTGACAATATCTTAGTGCAAGAAATCTGGACAAAGCCCAAGCTAAGGACACTAAAGATAACCACAAAGCCTTCTTCAGCTATGTTAGAAACCTGGGCAGAAACCCTCAGATATGCTCAGAGTTGGTTCACAACAACAAAAAATACACTGAACCCACAGATATTGCTAACATTCTGGCTGACAGGTTCAGTGCAAATTTCTCAACTCCTTCACCCCCAAAAGAAGAAATACTTATCCCAGCTGAATGTAATCTCCCTGGCATCTCAGATGTCCAAGTGAGAACCGCCCTAAACAAAGCAAAAAACACAGCATCAATGGGACCTGACGGTATCCCGGGGTGCGTGTTACGTGAACTCCAAGAGGAGCTAAACCCACACATAAAAATGCTATTTAACCTTAGCCTTACTTCGGGATATGTATCTGAACACTGGCGTACAGCAACAGTGGTCCCACTCCACAAGGGGGGTGCCTCTACAGACCCTGGAACTACCGCCCCATAAGCTTGACTAGCCTGGTCTGCAAAGCTATGGAAAGAATCATTATGGAACTCATAAATGGAGACGTAGGGGACCTACTGACGCTTAACCCCACCCAGTTCGGCTTTGTAAAGGGCAGATCCTGCCTTTTAAACCTGGTTGACTTTTTTGAAACAGTCACTAGAGCCATTGATGAGGGCAAAGCAGTCCATACAGCATACCTGGACTTGGCTAAGGCCTTCGACACAATACCCCACTCAGGCATCATAGATAAGCTAAACAGCTTAAAAGTAAACCCTTATGTCACTAGATGGGTTGCAAACTGGCTAAAGGACAGAACCCATAAAGTTAAAATCGCTGGAGCAATGTCAGACTCAAAGCCAGTCACAAGTGGTGTCACACAGGGATCTGTCCTGGGACCCCTCTTGTTCGGCATTTATTTCTCAGATGTTAAAGCAAACATGGGAGGGCTGTGGCTGACAAAGTTCGCAGATGACTGCAAACTAGGTGCCATAGTCGATACACCAGCAGATACACACATCCTACAAAAAGGCCTCAATGAAACGGACAACTGGTGCCGTAGTCACGGCCTTAAACTAAATGCCAAAAAATGTATAGTCATCCCTTTTGGAAAAAACAAAGTACCCACAAATTATCACATAGACAGCAACCCACTGAGTACGGAAAAAGTAATCAGAGACCTAGGGACCCAAGTAGACAGCGACCTCTCATTTGACACCCACATTACCAAAGTGGTTAGAAAAACATTCTACCTTCCACACCTCATCATGAAGGGTTTCACATCCAGATCCAAGGATGTCATTGTACCCCTATATTCCTCCCTCATCAGGCCCATGATTGAGTACAATGCTCCATTTGGTATGTACCTCACCCGGCACTTGCAACAGCTGGAGAGACCACAAAAGTACCTCACCAAAAGGATCTAGGGTCTCCAACATATGTCTTATTCTGCCAGACTAAAGAAACTTCAGCTCTATTCAGTAGCATACCGCCTACTCAGAGGTGATCTCTGCCTGACGTACAAGGCCATGTCCAATCAGGATCTGATGGACATGCTCCACCTCAAAAAATCCAAATTCATCAGGACCACAAGAGCTAAAGACTTAAACCTCGGCACAAGTACTCTGCACAAGTACACAACATACTCTGTTCAAGAGAAATCTTGACGAATGGATGGGAGATCGTAGGTTTACCCTGGGAATCATCTCTGTGTCACTGCTGGACAGAGGCACAGCAAACTAATGGGTATAGTATTCTCATCCTAAGGGGTGGTGAAAGCCACACACACTCTGGCTAGGCTTATAAATGCCCCAGGGCAGATAGCCTAGTATGAACCTATGAACCTATAAGTATGAACAGGACATGCTGGTGGGATAGATTCATAACCCAGAGGCTTCCCATGCTTTGGAACAGGATCCCAGTTCATATTAGGCAGAGCCCCTCACTGACTCTCTTCAAGAGAAATCTTGATGAGTGGATGGGAGATCGTAAGTTTACCCCAGGGGTCACATCTGTGTCACTGCTAGACAGGGGCACAGTAAACTAATTCTATTATATAAGGGGACCTTCACTGTGTCACTACTAGACAGAGGCACAGTATTCTAGATTTATTCTGTACATTTTTGTACCATTTCATGGGGTGGCAAAAGCCACATCACTATGGCTAGGCTTACAAATGCCCCAGGGCAGATAGCCTAGTACTATACTATGAAACTATGAAACTATATAATTGAAGGACAACGACCCAAAAATAGGGACATATTTTAAATATTGGTCTTATAAATTTAGAAGGTTGCTAGAGTAACAGGGTTTGTTTTATCATACATTTTCTGAAGGATTTGAAGTCTGAAACTCAAATGTATGTCATAATTTAGTGATGTCTGTCCTCGGACCATCAAAGTGATTTGTTAGAAAACCACAAATTTTATGAGGAACAGACCAAAAATATGAGCCAAAAATCTAGACATTCTGTGAAAATCTGGACAGTTGAAAGGTATACCCACCCCTTCCACTATCTTGCTCTTTTAAACTTACTGGCTTTTCACTTAGATTGATAAACTTTGTTACCCCCTCTTTCATCTCTGACTGCTTAGTGCACACTGCATCTCTTAGGATATTAACCCATTTTTTCCATCTTATCATTAAAATCTGCAACATCTTCTCCAAGACCTCCAATTATTGGAGAACCCACATTCTGCCTCTCAATAGTCATCTTGGGATTAGTGCTTTTGTTTTGCTACTGTTGAAAGAAGGAGCATAGGAACATTATTTTCTAGGGACTGTTCATAACCAAAAAGCTTAATAACTTCTTCATAGATGCCAGTTTGGAATGTGCACTTAGATTTTGCTTCTGGTGAGAGAAGAGGCAGAGTGCATAAATTCCTGCTCGTTTTGGTTGGGCAGTGAGTGTCTGGGCTTGACCTTCCTTATTGGTTTGGTTGCTATTAAAGGCATCTACCAGGAAAAGGCTATAACAAGCCAACAGACCCTTACATAATCTGGGACAAGATTGTGGCTCACCAAACAGGCTGTGGCCTGCTTCTCATCATATCTAAGCGGAGTGAAGCTGTGAAGAGACCAACAATAGTAGTAGTTAGGCAGTAGCCATTTAAGTGACTCCTTTTCATCATCCTTGACAAGTTAAATCTTTCTTTTCAGTAAGTACTGCTTGATTTGCTGCTAACTTCAGAATATCTGCCTAAATACTTTATCCATAAATCATCAGGCTCTTCTTATTAGTTTCCCCTAAAGTATTTAACAGTGCTCTGTATAGCCACAGAAACCTTGAGTTGACATTTGTCCTGTAAAAGCACCACTGAAATTTCACCAATACCTAGGTGAAAACAGGGCAACTAGTTTGCAATGACAAGCAATGCCCCTAGAGTTGCAAACTGGATGTCTAATCAATAAAAAGGGTCTGTTGCCATGGATATAAACTTCCCCACTTTCTCCGTTAGCAGCTTGGTGGATATTAGCATCCTGAGGCAATGCAGAAATTGCCTAATGTTCACTGACAACCAGTTAATTCTCAAACTGATATAATATGTGAAAGATGTATTTATGCAATGTCACTGGAAGTAATGCTCTCACATAAAACCACTCCTAATGTCAGTAAGGTTATCAGTAGTACAAACGCTGCACTCATTACATATATTTCGAAGCAGACACATAGACTGACATATGCTAAGCCACTTAAATGTAACTTTCTAAAGCTCAAAGACTTCCTAGATAAAGTAAACATAACAAACATCATCAGCAACCCCGAATGCACTCTTTCAAAACAACACACCAACACATACACATCAACACATATAGCCACATCTCATGGAACCTCTACTTCTAAGCCCATAAGGCAAGCTGTCACAGAATCCATCATTCTAGTCATTGGAGACTCCATTTGAGACACACTGGTGTCCCTTTCATCAGGATGAGTAAGGAGAAAGTCACATTCAGTTGTTTATCAGGTGTCAGGAACCACCACATTACTCATGCACTCAGGTCATCAGACCACAAGTACCACTATGACTCAGGGTGTAAATGACCTGAGAAGTACCTCCCTACAGTATATAAGGCGAGACATCATGGAGCTTGGGATATGTGTCTCAGGCTGGTATGAGCCTGCCATGGAGCAGCATTTTACCTTCTCCAAGGATGATGCCACAATACGAACAAAAGATGATTGACTTTAATAATTGGCTTCGTTTCTGGTGTCATTCTAAGGGGGTGCAGTATTTGTCAATATGGAAGGAGATAGTTAACAGCCATTCTGCTTGGCCAGGGATGGTCTGCACGTCTTCCATCTAGGCATTTGAATATTAGCTAAAACACTGTACTCTCCCATAGTGCCTTTTTTAGCAATGCAAAACTTAAAGTATTTCTGAAATCAAAACCAAGAAAATCTAAAAATGTTACCAAAAAAAAAAATTAAATTCCAATCCCTAGAACCTCTCTTCACTCTAGAAAATGCTGGGGTCTGTGCGGTCACTGAGACATGGTTTAAAGTGATAGATAGCAACCTCTCCTTTGACAACCACATTGCTAAAGTGGTTAGAAAATCCTTCTACATGGCCCTCCTTATCACAAAGGGGTTTGCATCTAGGAATAAGGAAGTTATTGTCCCCCTTTACTCATCACTCATTAGACCCATTATTGAATATAATTCCCCATTCGGGATGTACCTAACAAGACATCTGCAACAACTGGAGAAGCCACAAAAGTACCTCACAAAGAGGATAACGGGCCTTAAACAGATGTCCTACGCCATGAGGCTAAAAAAACTCAGACTGTACCTGGTCACATACCGGCTACTCAGAGGTGATCTCTGCCTGACATACAAGGCTATGGTAAACCTCGAATTGCTAGAAATGCTCCACCTAAGGAAAACCCAATCCATCAGAGCTACACGCTCAAGGGACATAAAGCTGACATCATCAATAAACAGGATGTGTTGGAGGGACAGATTCATGTCCCAGAGACTCCCCTTGCTCTAGAATAAGGTCCCCATATATGTGAGGCAGAGCTCCTAGTTGGCACTCTTCAGGAGAAATCTTGATGAGTGGATGGGAAACAGGAAATTCACCCCGGGAATCATTACTGTGGCCCTACTCGACAGGGGCACAGGTGGCTAAACCATTTGGGAGGGAGGCAATAGCACAAAATTTTTGGCTAGGCTTAATTATGCCCCAGGGCCAATAGCCTAGTACATACCTATGAACCTACTGACTGGGAATCATATATGACACCAAACATACAGGCACAGAGATTCCTGGATTTTGTAAACACAAACTCCCTGGACCACCAGGGGTGCGACCATACTGGATCTTATCCTCACTAATATGGGACAGTGCTGCACACCCACTAGTGTAATTTCTTTTCTGGTAAGGTCAGACTACAAAATGGTCTCCTTTGAAGTAAAAATAAAACCTGAAACTCCAGATAACTCGAATATTCAGGAACTAGTCTAAGGCTAACTTCCTACTATTAAGTGATAACCTGGCAAAATTTCAAACCCCATAAACCCTGAGAGCACTGGTGACTATGCAGAACCATTCACAGAAACACTCTACGAGAATGTTAATAACTGCATAGATGCAGCTGTACACACCAGGAAAAAAGTACAGAATTAACTGAAAAACAAGCCAGCCTGATGGAATCACAACATTGATAGGCTGTATAACACAAGGAAGAACTTCAATGTAACAGTTAGAAGCTGCAGCACCCAACAGGTTAAAAGCACTCTCATCAAACTAAACAAACAACTCACTGGGCAAATAAAGTCTACCAAAGCCAAATCTGAGGCAATTTTGTCCTCCCAGGCCAAAGAGAACCACAAGGCATTCTTCAGCTATTCTGCAAACTCAAAGGCAATACACAGTTGTGTGCAGAGCACATTGCAAATGGAGCCATCTATACTGAGCCAGAAGATATAGAAAACCAACTGGCTGAAAAATTCAACTCCAACTTTACCCCTATGTCTCCATCAACCATCTCTTAAGAAATGCCATCAAATATAACTCCCCCTGCTATCAGTAGGGAACAGATCCTTAATGCTCTCTCTAAGGCCAAGAACACTGCATCAATTTGCCCAAACAATATCCCAGGATGCCTTCTAAATAGCATGAAATATGATCTATCTGGCTATTTAAATGTAGCCTCCAAACAGGCTTCATACATCATGAATGGAATACAGTAACAGTCACCCCTCTGCACAAAGGCTGACTATCTATAGTCCCTGGAAACTACAGACCCACAAGTCTCACTAGTCTCATATGGAAAGCCATGGAAGGAATTATCATGGGAATGGTCAATAATGGCATAGGAATCTTCCAGACACTGAACCCTCAAGGGCAGGTCATGCCTACTCAACCTGGTCGATTTCTTTGAGAAGGTAACCAAAGCAATGAATGAGGGCAAAATGGTTCACACTGCCTACCTTGAACTGGCCACGGCATTTGACACAATCTCCCACTCAGGCATTGTTGACAAATTTAAGAGGTTAGGTACAGTCCATTATGTCACCCAGTGGATAGCCTGCTGGATCACAGATATGGCCCAGGAAGTTAGAGTTGGGGAGTCCACCTGTACAAAGAGGGCAGTCATAAGTGGAGTCCCTTAGGGATCAGTTACTGGAGCACCCCTTTTTGGCATTTACTTCTCTGAAGTCAAGGCCAAAGTCAGTGGCCTCTGGAGGACAAAATTTGCAGATGATTGCAAATTAGATGCTGTCATTGAATCACCCACGAACACAAATGTTCTCCAGAAAGGGCTGACACAGACAAACAGCTGGTTCCAGAGCCACGGATTAAACCTAAATGCCAATAATAGCATCCTTTGGAAAATCATCCACCCCTGGTAACTATCGCATTGATAACACACCTCTGGGTGTTGACCCAGTAGTCAGGGACTTGGGGACACACACAGACACACATAGACAACAATCTAGTCTTTGACCATCATGCGTCTACAGTAGTGAGGAAATCATTCTATGTTGTGCAACTTACAAACAAGGATATGGTCTCTGGGTCCAAGGAAGTCACTGTTCTAGTGTATTTGACATTCATCAGACCTATCATTGAGTACAGTGCCCCCTTTAGTATGTACTTAACCAGGCATATCCAACAGTTGGAATGTCCACAGAGTTTCTTCACTAAAAGAATAAGTTACATGCCTTATACATACCACTTCAAGGCCCTATTCCTGTATTCTTTCTCCTACAAGCTGCTGAGTGGATACCTATGCCTGTCATACAAGGCATTGTCAGATCCCACTGTGATGTACCTCCTGCATAAAACAGCACCAGAAGTATCCTTTCTGAACAAACAGCACCACGATTACCCAATAAGACCTGCTGTAGAGATAGGTGTGTATCTCAGAGGCAACCCCTTCTTTGGAATAGGCTCCCCATCCATGTAAAGTAGAGTTCTTCCCTAACCCAACTAAGTGTAACTTGGACAACTGGATGAGGAACAAGAAATTCATCTCTGGTTTGTCATGTATGTATCTAATGGACAAGGCAGCCTGTAAGTGGTTCATCTGCAAGGCCTCTGCTGGTAAATGTTTTCAATTTCCAAGCTCCTGCATTTACTTATCAAGGGTACCAGAACATATCAGAGATTTGGGATGCATGGCTAGACTTAAAAAGACTATTGTGGTCATTAACCTAGTAAGCACCTATGAACCTATATCAAAGAATAATGCAATTTAAACTTACTTGTATAGACATATTATATAGCAGTAAATTGGGGTTCATATAATAACACCGAACACTGAAAACAGCGAATGGTGTTACAGCGACACGTATTCAGTGAACACTGAAAATGTTGAAACCACAGAACAGCGATTTCTTTCCTAGTGAAAGAAATTGCTGTTCCAACCCCCCCAAAAAAAACATTAAACACTTCCAAACACATACACACATACCCTATTTATACCCCCCAAGAAAACAGTAAACAACTAAATACACATATACAGGTAACCCAACCACACATCTAACAAAAAAAAAAAAAACAGTAAACATTTTAAAACATATGTACTTACCTTAACTCGCAGTCTAAACCTAAGGTCAGTAACTCTTGCACATTTACATAAACAGTTCCAAACACAAACACACTTACCTTAACCCTAATCCTACCCCCCAAAACAAAAGTAAACAGCTGAAAACACACACATGTAACTCAACCATACATCTAACGCAAAATAAAACACAGTAAACACTTTCATATATATGCACTTACCTTAACCCGCACCCTAACCCTAAGGTCAGTAACTGTTGCACAATCACGCTCAGGAGCTATACCCGACAAGGGACCACACTACACTCCAGAACAGGCAAAGCAATGAAGTGGTCAAGCGACTTCTTCGCTGTTTTGCCTGTTCACCCTACGTGTCGACAAAAATGCATTTGACAAAACGCGTTTTCATCATTCTAATATGAATCCGTAAATTGTATTCACACATGATGAAGTAGGAGATAGAGGAGAAGAAGAAGAAGAAGAAGAAGAAGAAGAAGAAGAGATCTGATTCTATACAGTGTAACAATGTTGACAAGTTATAGGGGAAAGAGTTATAAAATCAGTGATGATTTGAGTAGGAGATGAAGAAGGAGATGACAGTTGGGTATATACAACTCAATGTAGACAAGGTATAGGGTAGTTATGTATATAAAACAGAAGCTAGACTATTAGGAGATTAAGCAAAATGTACAGAAACGAATGGGTAGGCAGGGATTAGTAAATATTATATACATGACTAACCAGGAGCAAAACAATGGCACGACTATGATACTTGCAGAGTTCTTTGAGATTAGATTTCACAGCTTGCAGCATTTTTCTTTCATTGTTTTAGGGAAGGTGGAAGTGTGTTCCAGATTTTTGACATAGTTTGAATATATTTAATTTCCTGTTAAGTTATGAGATTTGGTTACTGTGAATAGCAATTTTTCTTGGGAGTGCAAAGTTTTGTTTAGTTTATACTGTTGAATCATATTGCACATAGCTGGGCAGTTATCTGGATTATATATTACAACAGAGTTGGGAGAGATGGAGGCTATGTGGAAAATCAGCCCTGTTTAGTTTTTTGAGGACTGTACAATGGTGAGTTTGGACTGCTAGATTTGTGGGAAATGTATCAGTCTTATTACAAAATTGTTCAACTTAATATCTTTGTAGTGCTGGTAAGTTAGTGAAAATCCGCGCGGCATACACAAGTGCTAGTAGCAAATAGGATTTGTCTAGTGTTATTCTTGATTTATATGTTAGGAAAAGCTTGGCTATGCACAGCATAACATTTTTTTGGTGGGTCTTTTTGACTGCTAAGAGGTAATATCTTTGTATCTTCAACTAGGTCAATGTTGGTGTTATTTGTTGAAGTTATATTAAAGTATTACTTCCCACATGAATACGGTTTGGAAGTAAAGAGGATCAGTTTTGCTTTTTGGTATTAAGAAGAATCTGTGAGTTGTTCAACCAGGATTCTATACTTGAAAAGGAATCTTGTGTGAACACTTCAAGGTAAAATCATCTGCATATTGTTTCACTATTGCATGCTAGGCTGCTAAGTGAAGATCATTTATAAATAGAATGAACAGGAGAGGTCCAAGTATGGATCCCTGAGGTATGCTCATTGTAACAGTTAACAAGGATGAGTACTTGGTTTGCCATTTACTTGCCAAATAACTATTAGATAAGTAGATTTGAAACCATAATAGTGAGAAGTGAAATGAATAGAGGAAATCTTTGAAGTAGGATGGGATAAAAGACTGTGTCAAAGGCTTTTAACAAGTCTATAAATAGAGTGGAGAAGAGGTTGCCAGAGCTTCTATTCTTGCTGATGGTGTGGGTGAAATGTAGTAAGGCTACAAAGGTGCTATGGTTGTGGGGGAATCCATGTTATGCAGGGGGAATGAAAGTTATCTGTCATTAACTGTGTGAACAGCGGAATGTGGATACATTTTTCTAAGATTTTGGATGTTGGTGGAAGTATGGCATTTGGTCTAAAGTTGGAATAGTCATTGGAATGACCATATTTGCAAAGGGGGCAATGTATGCTTTTCTCCAGATTTGAGGAATGTAACATTCTTTGATGCATCTGTTTATTAGTACTGCTACTGGGTATGCAACAGCATCAGTAACAAGCTTAAGATATTCTGAGGGAGGGTTGTTTACTGCCAGAGAGGAGGTTTTCAGTATGAGAAGATATCTTTTTATAACAGAGGTGGGTGCATGTTTTAGATAAAATAGTTGTGAATATGAGTTAGATGATATGGGAGAGAGGTTTTGTGAGGCCTTATAATCTTGCTGCTGTGTGTCCTGAGTATGGGTTAGGCTGAGCATTCCCTCCAGAATTCACAAGTTTTTGGATAGACGTCCAGAACGGTTTTGGATTCTTTTGATGTCTACCCTGTAGATCACAGTATTTTTGTATTTTTGTTTATTATATTTGTTGTAACTTCATTGAAGGTTGTGCATCAGGGCCGTCAATTCGGCACATAAAAATCTATTGCCAATCATTAGTGAACCGGGGTTCCACTGTGGCGACCCCTAACTGGGAAAAGCCAAAAGACACAACAACAACAACCTATGTTGCATTTTGTTGTTTTTTAAGGTTCTTCTAAGTTGCAAAGGTGTCCTGAGTTTTGTGGGCTAGCCATAGTTTCCAGACTTTGTCTCTCTGCCTCATTGTTTATTCAGTTTTCTGGCATAGACAGGGAGCTGGATTAGTTTAATACACTGTTTTCTTAAATGGCACATGTTGATTTAATATGTTGAAAAAGAGTTTGTTAAATTTGAGAGTGGCGTCTTCTAGAACTAGGGTTCTTAACTTGAACCAATTGAAAGACTTTAGGGTAGAGTTAAAGTTTTCACAGTTATGAAAAGAGTTATGTTGGTGTTATTTAGGGTAATTAAAGGTTGGTAGGTGGTCACTTAATGTGTTGCATAATGTGGCTGAGGCAAAAACATTTCTTTAAATGGAATGAGAGTGTCCATTCCAGTGTGAAAGCTCAGTTTGAAGACTTGTGTGTAGTTGGGGTGTAAATGAGTTTCTAGAAGACAAAAAGGTTGATAATGGTTGATACTGACTGCGGGTATTATGGAATTTGTAGCCAGTTTATATTTAAATCCCCAAGAATTAAGGTTTTGTGAGGTATATTGGAAGTTACCCAGACACAGACTCGTATGGAAGCTTAATTTGAAAAAGGAAATAAGAAGTTTAGTTCTGTTCAAAAATTCAAAGATATTGGTATGGTAATCAAGAAAAGTAGTCTTTATTGCAGATGATATTATTTTGTAGCTGCTAAAATCAGAAAATGACATCTTTGTTTTCTGGAACATTCTGAAACAGTTTCAATTTTTTTTCGGGATTTAAAATTAATGAAGATAAAACAAAGACTATAACAGTAAACCATGTAACCGTACATGAATTGGTTCAGCAATACCCATATGTATGGGGACATGATAAATGAAATATGTACGAGTATGGGTTAAAACAATGCTGTTATGACAGGATATGTGGAAAGAGAATAAATAAAAGCTAATGCAAACACTGAAAAACGTGAAGCTCTTTTCTATGAATATGGATAGGAAGATACAAGCAGAGTTGAAGTTGTGGATAGTAATTAATAGAGTTTTTAGCATTTTATCTGGGAGGGGAAGAGGGCAAGAGTCTAATGGGATAGGCTGATCCTTCAAATAGAACAAGGTTGTTTAGGATTATCTGATTTGAATGGATGTTTTAGAGCAACAGAGTTAAGGATGTTATACATAGTACAAGCAGAAAGCTACATTTCAAAGTGGAAAGGGATGATGATGATGAATCAGGAAGGAAATTTGAGAAATAAGAAAAGAGTGGGATTTTGGATGCAGATCATTAGGAGAATAACATCAGTCATACAGATTATTATATTCATGAAGTAACAGAAAGCATTCAGCTTAGGTTCCAGTTCATAGGCTAACTACCCTTGTGGGTCATTTTAAGCCTAGTCACTTACGTCATGTGAGAATGAAACCCTGCACCTTGTGTTTGTAAGGTAAATATCTTGACCATTATACCAACACCATCATACCAACTTAAGAACTCTGTTGACGAAAAGAGGAAAATCCCAGGATGCAAAAAACTCCCTTACCAGCCTCAGTAAGAAGCTGAGATCCCTCATAAAATCCTCCAAAGCAAGTTACGAAAATAAAATTGCCAAAGATTCCAGGGACAACCACAAGACATTCTATAGTTATGTCAAGATTCTAAATGGCAATGCTTAGATATGCTCTGAGCAACAACAGAATGGCATTAAATATACTGATTCCAAGGATATTGCCAATATCCAGGCAGATTGATTTAGTGCCAACTTCACCCCCTCACACCCCCTAAAGGGCCCATCTCAATACCAAAAGATTGCCAAATTCCAGTAATCACGGCCACACAGGTAGAAACCACACTCTGCAAAGCTAAGAATACAGCATCCATGGGACCAGATGACATCCCGGGCTGTGTACTACATGAACTATAAAATGAATTGGCACCTCACCTAAGTGTCATGTTTAATCATAGCCTCACCTCAGGCTTCATGCCCACTGAGTGGTGCACAGCTACAGTTATCCCACTCCACAAGGGGGGATCCACCTTGGATACTGGGAACTACCGTCCCATCAGTCTGACGAGCCTGATCTGCAAGGGCATGGAAAGCATTATCATGGAACTTATAAACAAACACATTGGCAACCTTCAAACACTAGAACCCACCCAGTTTGGGTTTGTGAATGGCCGATCTTGTCTCCTAAACCTGATTGACTTCTTTGAATCAATCTCCAGAGCTGTGGACAAGGGTAAGGCAGTCCACACAGCCTATCTGTACCTCGACAAGGCCTTCGACACCATCCACCACTCTGGAATCATAGATAAACTTACTAAGCTGGGCATAAATCTCTACATCACTCGATGGGTTGCCAACTGGCTTACTGACAGAACCCAGACTGTAAAAGTAGCTGACTCCAAATCCAGCTCCAGACAAGTGACAAATGGAGTACCTCAGGGTTCAGTCCTGGGATTGCTCTTGTTTGGCATCTACTTCTCTGAAGTACAGGCCAACACTAAGGGACTCTGGCTAACAAAGTTCACAGATGACTGCAAACTAGGAGCCATTATCGAATCCCCAAATGGTGTGGATATTATACAAAAGGGCCTTACAGAAACAGATGCTTGGTGCCAGAGCCATGGGCTCAAGCTTAATGCCAAAAAATGTATAGTTATCCCCTTTGGGGAAAACCATGTACCCATGAATTACCACATAGGTGGCAGTACACTAAACACCGAAAGTGTGATGAGAGACTTAGGGACACAGATGGACAGTGGTCTCACCTTCAATATCCACATCACCACAACAGTCAAGAAATCCTTCTATGTGGCACACCTCATCACTAAGGGCTTTTCATCCAGAAAAAAGGAGGTCATTGTCCCACTGTTCTCATCACTCATTAGACCCATTATAGATGCCCCATTTGGTATGTGCCTCACAAGACATCTGCAACAGCTGGAAAAGCCACAGAAATACCCCACTAAAAGAATAACAGGCCTAAAGCAGATGCCCTATACTGACCATCTAAAAAAACTCCAGCTATACTCTGTGGCATATCGTCTACTCAGAGGTGATTTCTGCTTAACATACAAGGCCATGTCAAACCCTGAGCTGTTGGATATGCTCCACTTAAAGAAATCACAATCCCTCAGAGCCACACGCTCCAGGGATCTAAACCTTGTAATCATAATGAACGAAACATGCTGGAGGGATAGGTTCCTGACCCAGAGACTCCCCATACTCTGGAATACACTGCCCATACATGTCAAGCAGAGCGCCTCTTTGGCCCTCTTCAAAAGGAATCTTGACGATTGGATGGGAGATAGGAAATTCCACCCAGGGATCACGTCAGTCACCTGCTAGACAGGGGTCCAGAGAAGTAAATATTGTGGGAAGAAATATTCAGGGAATTGTTATGGTTAGGCTTGTATAGGCCCTAGGTTCGATAGCCTAGTGCCAGCCTATGAACCTATGAACACAGGAATGGAGAAAAGAGATTCTGCCAATATAGATTACTGCAATTAGGGGTATAGATAATACACAAGAAGTGGCTGGAATTTTCTCTCAATCTACTCCATATCCAATTAACTATAAGAAAAGTACCCTATCTCATCATTGCTTCCCCACCATGAACCAAGAAAAGTACACCACCTACTTAGACTAACTGGACTCATTTATCACACAGACCAGTAACTTAGTCATGGTAGATTTCAACTATCTATCGACTAGAAGACATACATGAGCACAAATATGCTTGCCCAGAGGTTCCTGTACTTTGTCAACCCAAATGCTCTGGAACTGATAGTCTGCACTCCCACAAGGTGCTTAAATATCCTAGGTATAGTACTCATCAACACGGGGAGGTCACTGCAATCCCCCTTGTGTGATACCCTCCCTGGTAAGGGCAGACCATAAATCAGTCTCGTTCAAAGTAACTATTGGACCTGACACCCCCACAGAAGCAAAAAAATAAATAAATACACTTTTCCAAAGCAAACTACAGCCTACTAAGTGATGGTATAAAAAGTTTTATACCCCTACTTCGCAATCACAGACAATGACTCCTATGGATAGATGTATGCAAATTCCCTGTATAAACACTTAAACTGTGCAGAATTGGCTGTACCTGATTGGATCAAAAACAGGTCCTACCGAAAAAACAAGCCATCCTAGTGGACCTCAAATATAAGCAAGTTATATAATAAGAGGAAGAAACTGATGTCTAAGAACAAAAGTGAACTGACTTAGCAGAGGAAGAATTTCCTTCACAGCTTGAACAAGCAAATCAGAAATATTGTAAAGTCATCTAAAGTGAACTACAAAGCTAAAATAGCATCCCTAGCCAAGGATAATCATAAGGCATCTTTAACTACTTCAGAAATGCAAAAGGAAATGCCCAGCTATGTGTTGAATTGGTAATGGATTGCACCACTCATACTATACTAGAGGAAACTGCCAACCTGCTAGTTGACATATTTGGTGCAAACTTTACCCCCCTGTCCCCACCAGCCATACCGCAAAACTTACTTGACACCTGACCCTCTGCCTAGTACCTCTAGAGATCAAGTCATATCTGTGCACTCCAAGGCCAAACACATGGCCTCAATGGGACCAGATAACATCCCAGTTTGCTTACTAAGCAATCTAAATCAGGACCTAGTGGACCCAGTTGGAGTTCTCTTTAACCATAGCCTAAGAACAACTTTATTCCAGCAGAGTGAAGAACAGCAACAGTAATTCCCTTGCACAAAAGGGGGGGCCATCAACTTACCCTGGGAACTATGGACCCATAAGTCTAACCAGCCTCATCTGCAAGGTCATCGAAAGAATCATCATGGACTTTATCAACAAGGACATAGGCGACCTTCAAACTCTAGACCCAACTCAGCTTTGTTAATGTAGATCATGCTTATTAAGCCTAGTAGACCTCTATGAGAAAGTCATCAAGGCCCTGGATGAAGGTAAGGCAGTGCATACTGCCTATCCTGATGTAGTGAAGGCTTTTGACACAATCCCCTACTCAGGTATCATTTAGAAACTCTCCCACCTGGAGATAAACCCTTATGTCATTAGATAGGTAGCCAACTGGCTCATCGACAGAACACATACTGTCAAAGTTGGTGACTCCACTTCTACCAGTAGACCTATCACTAGGGGCATACCACAAGTATCAGTGCTGGGCCCTTTATTGTTTGGAATCTATTTCTCAGAAGTCTAGACTAAAGTAGATGACTTTTGGCTTACCAAGTTCACCAATGATTGCAAATTGGGTGCATTCATTAAGTCCTTCAACACTGTTAACATATTACAGGAGGGGCTAACACAGACAAATGAATGGTGCCAAAGCCATGATCTAAAAGTAAATGCAAAAATGTACATTATTATCCCCTTTAGCAAAGCAAATTCCCTGCTAATTATGATATTGACAACACCTCCCTAAGTTCAAACCCAGTGGTGTGAAATCTGGGAACACAGGTTGATAGCAATCTGAACTTTGACCACCAAGTTTCCACAGTGGTAAAGAAAGCCTTCTACATTGCACATGTCATAAGTAAGGGCATCACATCCAGGTCTAAGTATGTTAGCACTCCACTGTACTCATCGGACCATTAACAGAGTACAATGCTACCTTTTGCATGTACCTCACCAGATACATGCCACAGCTGGAGAAACCAGAGAGGTTTTTCACCAAGAAAATACAGGGCCACCAAGCCATGACCTACGTGGATAGACTGAAATCCCTAACCCTGTACTATATGTCTTATACACTGTTGAGAAGCGAATTGTGCTGGGCCTACAGGGCAGTCTTCGACTTTACCCTGATGCAAATGCTGGACATATGCAAGTCAAATGGCACAAGAGTAATTAATTCTAGGGAGCTTAAACTAGCCTTTGACATAAACAGAACATGCTGGAGAGACAGATATATCTCCCAGAGATTGTCACTGCTCTGGAATAAATGTTCAATTCCCATGAAGCAGAGCTCCTCACTCCCACTATTCAAGTGCAACTTAGACAAATGGATGGTAGACTGCAAGTTCACGCCGGGGGTGGCACCAGTGTCCCTCATGGACAAGGATAGTCAGTGATGAGCATAGACTCACTCTGCGAATTATGTCCATCTAACCAAAGAAAACTGGGGCAACTCAGGATTAACATGGCTAGACTTGTAAAGTCTCTAGGGCTGCTAGCCTAGTAACCTATGAACTTGTATATTCACCTACGTAGCACTACATTTCCCAGGTTTAGAATTCTAGTAAATAGTATAATCACTGCATATATTTCTGCTTTGCTTTATGATTTGTATATTTTTTAAATGTCTTTGCAACTGTGCTACTTTCCTTGTTGCCAATTATTGTAGATCATGGTAAGACCTTCTCTTTTGGATCCCACCCCCCCCCCCCAAAAAAAAAAAAAAAACAAGCTGTTTTTTTCCACCTTAAATTCACACAAGAATGGAGTCTTGGGTAGCAGCACAGAATTTAGGTGGTAACTGTCGGGGGAAGAGTTTTATAGACCACCCACTTTAGGCATCAATTGTGCTGTGTCTGTGTAAGCCACATGATGGTGTAAAATTGTCTTAAGGTGACTTAGTCAAGTTGACTAGTGTCTCAAAAACATGGGCACAAGTATCTGCAGCTGATAATTGGTTTGAAGAGCAGACATACTCTGCCCTATGGGAAGAACCCAGTGGTGGTGGTGGTGGGGGGGTTCTATGTGTCCCTACTGGCCAGTTTGTGTACACAATAAAATCTCAGCATCTATGAGTCAATAAGCTGCTGGTGGGCCAGTGTCCAGTTAGCCATATTGGGTTACCTGAGATAGCTCAGTAGAGCAAAAGCTAGCCAAAAAACAATCAACCTGCCTAACATGAACTAAGGATTGCTACACAAATACAGATTCACTGACAGGACACAGCTTGGAAGGGATGACATGATGGTGAGGAGAAGGAGGAGGAGGAGGAGGTTGGATGTCCTCTGTATCATGGAGACAACAGGGAATGGCAGTGCAACAAAGTCACCTGGCTTGGGATCCAGAGTCTACTACTCAGGGGGATGGGGAGACTAGAAATGGTGTTGAAATTGTGTTTAAGGAATGGCTTCAGGAAACAGTGAGATATGCCATCAGAATTAGTGACAGAGTCTTAGCAGTCAGAATCAGTGAAAGGATAGGGCAGTATTCATAACATCAGCCTCTGCCACAAAGCAGGATTGTGACAGTGAGGACAAGAGTGCATTCTAGCAATTGCAAGACTTACTAGATAAAGCAGAACAACATGAGCAGGAGTTGATAACAGGAGACCTAAGTGGGCATGTCGGGACATAAATAGCAAGATATGAAGACTGCCTGGGTACACATTGAGGTGGGAGTAACAAGAATAAAAAGGAGGGACCATTGTAGACTTCTTTCAGGAAAATGGTTTGATGGGGGCCAATATATGGTTCAAGCCATAGAGACTGTCTCGAGACTGGCCAACTTACAATTCATGTAAACTTCCTCCTAGTAAGGAAAGGGCATAGGAGTAGTAGCATCAGTGATTGCAAAATCATCCCCAGTGAAACAGTCATCCTGCAGCATAAGCCACTTATTGTCACATTCTGTGGGCAGTGGTTGGTGAAGGCTCTATTGGTGAACAGACACTGGGCTGAATACTGGAAGGTTGATTAGAGAAAAAACAAAAGCTTTTAAGGAAATACTCTGGGCTCTAGTACTTTGGGAAGAAGAGAAAATAAAGTGGAAGAAGAATGGCAGCACCTCAAAGCAGTATACATGAGAACTAGATAATAGATATGCATCCAAGCTAGGTATGGAAATAAGGTACACAAGGAAAACTAATGGCAGAATGTAGAATACCAGAAAGTCATCGAAAGATAGAAGGAATGGAGGGAAAAAAGTGTGAGACAGAAAAGACAGATCAGGCAAAGAATGAATATTGGCTGGCTAAAAAAAGACTAATAGATCAGTTGCAATAGCAAAGAAAAAGGCATCAGAGCTACTCTACTTGCTTTTTGTAAATAAGTCAGCAAATGGCACAAAGAAACTATCAAGTTATAAGACAAAGACAGAAAGTTAAAGAAGCTAGTCATCAGACACCCTTCATAAGAGATCCCAGTAACAACCTGCTCCCTAGTCCACAGGACATCAAAGGTAGATGGAGGGTGTACTTCCAGCAACTTCAAAATGAAGAAAACCACATAGAAGTTGTACTGCCCTGACACAGACTACAATGAAAGAAAAAGAGGAGCCCACCCTAGAAGAAGTAAATAAAATCAACACTAAGGAAAAAGAAATCAGGGAATGCAGCAGGCTCAGATGAACAAATATGATCAAGATGTTAGGTAAGTTAGGGGGGAAATAGCTCCAGAGGGTACTCATGCAGAGAATGGCATGTATCAGATGACTAGAGACTCAAAATCTAGGACAGTACTGAAAAAAAAAGGAAAAACAACTATTAACCACAAAAAGAGCAGTGGGACAGGAACCAACCAAGAAAAGACCAAAATATTTAAATTTTTTAATCCAAATGTGTTTTTTCTTAAGCACTTTCATACTCAAACACACATTCTGATGAATTCCTGTGTGTTTGAGAATAAAATCACTTAATAAAAAACATTTGGATTAAACATTTTTAAATCTTCCGGTCTTTCCTTGGTTGGCACTTATTTCACTGCACTTTTGTAGTTAACAGATGACTAGAGAATAAGCATTTTAGTGCCAGGATACAAGATCAAAGAGGACATTCACAATTGTCAGTAGTATAGCCATATTAAACTCCTGTCACACTGCAAGAAAGTTCTGGAAAGAGTGACTGATAAATGAATAATTAAAGCAGTAGAATGGAGGATGGGAGGTGAGCAGTTCAGATACAGATCAGGTTGCAGAATAAATAAGCCAATGTTTGCATTGGGAGAAATAGTGGCGAAGCAGTTAGACATGAAAAAAGATTCCAACTGGATACTCCTAGACATTGAGAAAGCATAATACAAGATGCCAAAAAAAGCTGATTTAGGAAGTCCCAAGATGGTTCAAAGTCCCCAAAACATTGATAGAATTAGTTCAGGCTATGTACAAGGACCCAATGACACAAGTGCAAACAGTGTTCAGACTCACAGCGGGGTTCACAGTGGGTGTGCATCAGGGTTCAGCAATAAGCCCACTGCTGTTCATGCTAATGATGGACTACATTAGTAAACAGACTGGAGGTGACAGACAAACAAGGATTTTTAATCAGACAATATGACATTATAGGCAGACTCTGAACAAGAAATACAACAAAAGATAGGGGAATAGGACAGAATGCAAAACTGAAGGTGCATTGGATAAAACTAAATACAGATAAGGCAGTTGTAATAGCAGCAAAAGGTGGAAATCAGAATATGCTGAAAAATGAAATAGAAGGGAAATAGTGGAACAGTTTGACAGCTCCAAATATAAAACAGTGGTGGTTGAGGAAAATGTAAGCTTCAGGCTTGTTGGCTGTTGGTGAAGCACCCACCAAGAGGAGAAAATGCTGAGAGAAGAAAGAAGCCACTTTTGAGATTTTAAGTATTTTTCCTCTGTTTATTTGCTAAGTTTTTCTGCATAGCCACCTATTTTGAGCATTTTCTGGCTTGTTAAACTTGATTTCTGTATTAGTAACTGTATTTAGAACACAACCTAGAGCTGTTTACTGAATTTCCTGTTTGCACTTATTTTTAAAATTGTTTTTTTCTCAAAACTTGCATTTTATCTGTCTTTGGCCTAGCACTCTTGTGTGGGGTCATTTACTGCACTGTTATAACTTGTTGATACTTGTGAACCTCTGCTATCTCTGAAAAAACAAAAAAAAAATTGCTTTTTTCCCACTTTTCTGAGATTTAAAAAAGTTCAGTTACAGGCTTGCTGTTCTTGAACTGTTTGTAAGTTTCTGTGAGGCCATTTTTTGCTTGGGCTAAAGGGAAGTCTCTCTGTTGATCAGTGGCAGTGAAAAACATTGAGCAGCCTGCCTGCCCCTGTGGGAGTGGTTACTGACATGAAACTGTAGTTTTATTGGCAATTTTGGGTCAATTCCAAAACTCCTTCATCTTCCTCTCTTAAAACCTGGTTGCCTCATGGTTTTGGCATCTTTTCAGGCTTGATGGCTGTTGGTGAAGCACCCACCAAGAGGAGAAAATGCTGAGAGAAGAAAGGAGCCACTTTTGAAATTTTAAGTATTTTTCCTCTGTTTATTTGCTAAGTTTTTCTGCATAGCCGCCTATTTTGAGCATTTTCTGGTTTGTTAAACTTGATTTCTGCATTAGTAACTGTATTTAGAGCACAACCTAGAGCTGTTTTCTGAATTTCCTGTTTGCACTTATTTTTAAAATAATTTTTTTTCCTCAAAACTTGCATTTTATCTGTCTTTGGCCTAGCACTCTTGTGTGGGGTCATTTACTGCACTGTTATAACTTGTTGATACTTGTGAACCTCTGCTATCTCTGAAAAAAACAAAAAAACAAAAAAATCTTGCTTTTTTCCTACTTTTCTGAGATTTAAAAAAGTTCAGTTACAGGCTTGCTGTTCTTGAACTGTTTGTAAGTTTCTGTGAGGCCATTTTTTGCTTGGGCTAAAGGGAAGTCTCTCTGTTGATCAGTGGCAGTGAAAAACATTGAGCAGCCTGCCTGCCCTGTGGGAGTGGTTACTGACTTGAAACTGTAGTTTTATTGGCCATTTTGGGTCAATTCCAAAACTCCTTCATCTTCCTATCTTAAAACCTGGTTGCCTCGTGGTTTTGGCATCTTTTCAGGCTTGTTGGCTGTTGGTGAAGCACCCACCAAGAGGAGAAAACGCTGAGAGAAGAGAGGAGCCACTTTTGAGATTTTAAGTATTTTTCCTCTGTTTATTTGCTAAGTTTTTCTGCATAGCCGCCTATTTTGAGCATTTTCTGGCTTGTTAAACTTGATTTCTGCATTAGTAACTGTATTTAGAGCACAACCTAGAGCTGTTTACTGAATTTCCTGTTTGCACTTATTTTTAAAATCGTTTTTTCTCAAAACTTGCATTTTATCTGTCTTTGGCCTACCACTCTTGTGTGGGGTCATTTACTGCACTGTTATAACTTTTTGATACTTGTGAACCTCTGCTATCTCTGAAAAAAACAAAAACAAAAAATCTTGCTTTTTTCCCACTTTTCTGAGATTTAAAAAAGTTCAGTTACAGGCTTGCTGTTCTTGAACTGTTTGTAAGTTTCTGTGAGGCCATTTTTTGCTTGGGCTAAAGGGAAGTCTCTCTGTTGATCAGTGGCAGTGAAAAACATTGAGCAGCCTGCCTGCCCCTGTGGGAGTGGTTACTGACTTGAAACTGTAGTTTTATTGGCCATTTTGGGTCAATTCCAAAACTCCTTCATCTTCCTCTCTTAAAACCTGGTTGCCTCATGGTTTTGGCATCTTTTCAGGCTTGTTGGCTGTTGGTGAAGCACCCACCAAGAGAAGAAAACGCTGAGAGAAGAAAGGAGCCACTTTTGAGATTTTAAGTATTTTTCCTCTGTTTATTTGCTAAGTTTTTCTGCATAGCTGCCTATTTTGAGCATTTTCTGGCTTGTTAAACTTGATTTCTGCATTAGTAACTGTATTTAGAGCACAACCTAGAGCTGTTTACTGAATTTCCTGTTTGCACTTATTTTTAAAATAGTTTTTTCTCAAAACTTGCATTTTATCTGTCTTTGGCCTAGCACTCTTGTGTGGGGTCATTTACTGCACTGTTATAACTTGCTGATACTTGTGAACCTCTGCTATCTCTGAAAAAAAAAAATCTTGCTTTTTTCCCACTTTTATGAGATTTAAAAAAGTTCAGTTTCAGGCTTGCTGTTCTTGAACTGTTTGTAAGTTTCTGTGAGGCCATTTTTTGCTTGGGCTAAAGGGAAGTCTCTCTGTTGATCAGTGGCAGTGAAAAACATTGAGCAGCCTGCCTGCCCCTGTGGGAGTGGTTACTGACTTGAAACTGTAGTTTTATTGGCCATTTTGGGTCAATTCCAAAACTCCTTCATCTTCCTCTCTTAAAACATGGTTGCCTCTTAGTTTTGGCATCTTTTCAGGCTTGTTGGCTGTTGGTGAAGCACCCACCAAGAGGAGAAAATGCTGAGAGAAGAAAGGAGCCACTTTTAGATTTTAATTATTTTTCCTCTGTTTATTTGCTAAGTTTTTCTGCATAGCCGCCTATTTTGAGCATTTTCTGGCTTGTTAAACTTGATTTCTGAATTAGTAACTGTATTTAGAGCACAACCTAGAGCTGTTTACTGAATTTCCTGTTTGCACTTATTTTTAAAATCGTTTTTTTCTCAAAACTTGCATTTTATCTGTCTTTGGCCTAGCACTCTTGTGTGAGGTCATTTACTGCACTGTTATAACTTGTTGATACTTGTGAACCTCTGCTATCTCTGAAAAAACAAAAAAAAAAAAAATCTTGCTTTTTTCCCACTTTTCTGAGATTTAAAAAAGTTCAGTTACAGGCTTGCTGTTCTTGAACTGTTTGCAAGTTTCTGTGAGGCCATTTTTTGCTTGGGCTAAAGGGAAGTCTGTCTGTTGATCAGTGGCAGTGAAAAACATTGAGCAGCCTGCCTGCCCCTGTGGAAGTGGTTACTGACTTGAAACTGTAGTTTTATTGGCCATTTTGGGTCAATTCCAAAACGCCTTCATCTTCCTCTCTTAAAACCTGGTTACCTCGTGGTTTTGGTGTCTTTTCAGGCTTGTTGGCTGTTGGTGAAGCACCCACCTAGAGGAGAAAACGCTGAGAGAAGAAAGGAGCCACTTTTGAGATCTTAAGTATTTTTCCTCTGTTTATTTGCTAAGTTTTTCTGCATAGCCGCCTATTTTGAGCATTTTCTGGCTTGTTAAACTTGATTTCTGCATTAGTAACTGTATTTAGAGCACAACCTAGGGCTGTTTACTGAATTTCCTGTTTGCACTTATTTTTAAAATCGTTTTTTTTCTCAAAACTTGCATTTTATCTGTCTTTGGCCTAGCACTCTTGTGTGGGGTCATTTACTGCGCTGTTATAACTTGTTGATACTTGTGAACCTCTGCTATCTCTGAAAAAAACAAAAACAAAAGAAATCTTTCTTTTTTCCCACTTTTCTGAGATTTAAAAAAGTTCAGTTACAGGCTTGCTGTTCTTGAACTGTTTGTAAGTTTCTGTGAGGCCATTTTTTGCTTGGGCTAAAGGGAAGTCTCTCTGTTGATCAGTGGCAGTGAAAAACATTGAGCAGCCTGTCTGCCTCTGTGGGAGTGGTTACTGACTTGAAACTGTAGTTTTATTGGCCATTTTGGGTCAGTTCCAAAACTCCTTCATCTTCCTCTCTTAAAACCCTCTTTTCTGTGGTTTTGCGCGTTTTTGAGCATAGCGCAACAGCGGGCAGCGCCGCCTAATTGGGTTTAAACTATTCCTGGCTCCACAAAGTCTGCTCTTCACTTTTTCCCTTAGAACTGCTCTATCTCTCAATTTAAACACCATATTCTCATTCTAAGGCCCTTCACTGGTCCAATTAAGTAATCCTACAAGTTAGCACTATTAAACCATAAGCACTACTTACTCTTATACTCTATGCGATTACCCTGTCCTCTATTGATCCGTCTTAAATTCAGTTTCCCTATATTACTCTAGCATGTCCAAAGGTCAGTTAATGGTTTCCTCTCCAGTCCAGCTGGTGAATCTGGGAATTTTGAGGCAATGTTACAACTGTCTCATGTACACGGACAACCCTCTCCTCCTCCAAACAGGTTCAAATATATGTGAGAGATGCAACTATTTAGCCAAACTGGAGGCTGAGCTATCTCATCTCAAAACTGGTGTAACCAGTCAGGAGAAGAAGTTAACCTCACACAACACAATTCCAGTATCACATAGTCCCACCACATCAGCGAACCAAACACATAAATACACAAAAACATACTCGGAGGATCTAAATAAAAATCTACCTAAGCAACAGAGACCTCCAAAGCATTCATCCAAGCAAACGCTACCTCAAGACAAAACACACACAACACATAACCCACAAAGTCAGTGTGCCAAGTAGCCACAGCCCTTAAGGCTGAATAACACACCTGATACTCTTGTAATAGGTGACTCTATTGTCAGACACACTCACGTCCCGCTCACCAGGCTGAATAAAGAGAAGGTCACGGTGAGCTGCCTGTCGGGTGCTAGGATCCGCCACATAACGCAAGCACTCAGGTCACTCCAAAGCAAATACAAATATGACTCAGTTATTGTACATGCTGGTGTGAATGACCTGAGACGTACCTCCCTGGACTACATGAAAAGAGACATAGAGGAGCTCTCTGATCATGTAGCCCAGGCTGGTATGACCCTGACCTTGAGCAGCATCTTACCCTCACCTAGAATGATGCCACAGTACAAAGACAAAATGATCGATTTTAACAATTGGCTAAAATTTTGGTGTCATTCAAAGGGGATCCAGTGTCTGTCAGCCTGGGATGACATGCTCGACAAGCCACGCTGCTTCGCTAGGGATGGCTTGCACCTGTCACCACTGGGCTTTCGGATATTGGCAAAGGCTCTTGCCACCCCCATAGTGCCCTTTTTAGGCAAGGCTCAAAAGTCAAACCCACCCCCATAGACAGCACAAGGAACAAGAAACAAAGGGTAATGCTGCTAAACGCCAGAAGTCTTAACCTCAAGATGCACGCACTCGAAGCTCTCCTCAGTATGGAGAACATCGATATCTGTGCAGTGACAGAAACCTGGTTCAAGGCTCCAGAGAGCACCCCAGCACTACCAGGCTATACCTCATATCATACTTTTCGGCCCCATAACCCAGACCGAACCACAAAAGGAGGGGGAGTTTCCATATTTATCAAGGATATCCACACCTCCAGGTTAGTGGCATTGCACGAAGTATTGGAGACCATCCATGTGCAGCTAACAGTGGGTAAGACTGCTTTTCAGTTTATAGCATCCTACAGACCACCCCCTCAAAGTCAGGAATCCCACTCGGCTTTCCTGAAAACATTGGAGAACATGAAGATCTCTCCGAACACCATTATATTGGGTGACTTCAACTACCCAAACATTGACTGGGAGCACTACTCCAGCCCCAGCACCTTAGCCCAAAGGTTCCTGGAAATTATAAACTCAAATGCTATGGAACAACTAGTCACCACTCCCACAAGAGGGGACAACATACTAGACCTGATCATTGCCAACATGGGGACTCTATGCTCCACACCAGAAGTATATCCTTCATTGGTAAGATCAGACCATAAATTAATTTCCCTGGATGTCAACATCCCGACCCCACACCCAGCCCAGAAAACCACAGTGAAAAACTTCTCAAAAGCAAACTTCTCACTTCTCAAAACCGAAGTGGAATCCTTTAAGGCCCCAGGGCCAGTGGAAACTATGATCCAAACTGCAGAATCCTATATAAACACATTCTACGGACATCTCCAGGAATGCATGGATCATGCTATCCCAAACAAAACCAAGACCCAATCATCCAAAGGCAGGCGTCCAGTCTGGTGGACCCCTGCCATAAATAAACTGTACAACAGAAGGAGGAAGCTACTACATGATAGAGCAAAATCCCTAATAGGGAAGGCATCTCTGATCAGTACTAGCAAAAAATTACGATCTCTCATAAAATCCTCCAAGGCCAGCTTCGAGAGAAAAATTGCACAGGACACCAAAGACAATCATAAGGCTTTTTCAGTTATGTTAGAAACCTGGGATGCAACTCCCAGACTTGTTCTGAGTTGATTCTAAACGACAAAAAATACACTGAACCCCCAGACATCGCCAAAATCCTGGCAGACAGGTTCAGTGCAAACTTCTCCACCCCCTCCCCCCCAAAAGAGCAAGTATCTATCCCGGCAGAGGGCTGCCTCCCAAACATCTCTGATGCTCAGGTGAAGGCTGCCCTCTCCAAAGCAAAAAACACTGCTTCCATGGGACCAGATGGCGTCCCAGGTTGCATCCTAATGAACTCCAAGAGGAACTAATCCCTCAAATAAAAGAGCTATACAATCTCAGCCTAACTACAGGATATGTGCCAACAGAATGGTGTACAGCAACAGTGGTCCCACTCCACAAAGGTGGAGCCTCTACGGACCCTGGAAACTATCGCCCCATAAGCCTGACTAGCTTAGTCTGCAAGGCTATGGAGAGGATCATCATGGAGCTCATAAACAAAGACATTGGGGACCTACAGACACTAGATCCTACCCAGTTCGGCTTTGTCAAGGGCAGATCCTGCCTTTTGAACCTGGTTGACTTCTTTGAAACAGTCACCAAAGCCATAGATGAAGGGAAGGTAGTCCACACAGCCTATCTGGACCTTGCAAAGGCATTTGACACAATACTCCACTCGGGCATCATAGATAAGCTATCCAGCTTAAATATAAACCCCTATGTCACAAGATGGGTCACAAACTGGCTCAAAGACAGAATCCACAGCGTGAGAGTTGCTGGAGCCATGTCCGACTCGAAACCGGTCACAAGTGGCGTCCCACAGGGTTCTGTCCTGGGACCACTCTTGTTCGGTATATACTTTTCCGAGGTACAGGCAAACGTGGGAGGACTATGGCTCACCAAGTTCTCAGACGACTGCAAACTGGGCCCCATAATCAACTCTCCAGCTGACACAGACATCCTTCAAAGAGGTCTCACAGAGACAGATGACTGGTGCCGGCGCCATGGTTTAAAGCTAAATGCCAAAAAATGTATAGTCATACCCTTTGGCAAAAACAATGTGCCCACAAATTACCACATAGGCGGAAACCCATTAAGTACAGAGAAAGTTATTAGGGACCTGGGGACCCAAGTTGATAGCAATCTCTCCTTTGAAAACCACATTGCCAAAGTGGTTAGAAAGACCTTCTACATAGCCCACCTCATCACGAAGGGTTTCACATCTAGATCAAGAGAGGTAATCGTGCCCCTTTATTCATCCCTCATCAGGCCCATCATAGAATACAATGCCCCTTTTGGGATGTACCTTACCCGACACCTGCAGCAATTAGAAAGACCCCAAAAGTATCTCACCAAGAGGATCAAGGGTCTCAAACAGATGCCATATGCTGCTCGGTTAAAAAAACTCCAGCTCTACTCAGTTGCATACCGCCTACTTCGAGGTGATCTATGCCTGACATACAAAGCTATGTCAAATCCAGAATTAATGGACATGCTCCACCTCAGTAAATCTAAATCCCTTAGAGCCACGCCGAGGGACTTGAACCTCAGCACAGAAATAAATAGAACTTGCTGGAGGGACAGGTTCATAACCCAAAGGCTCCCTTCGCTCTGGAATAGAATTCCAGTTCATGTGAGGCAGAGCACCTCACTGAATCTCTTCAAGAAGAATCTCGATAGGTGAATGGGGGATCGTAGGTTTGTCCCAGGGATTACTCCTGTGTCACTATTAGACAGAGGCACAGTAAACTAAACCTTAAAAAGGGCACAGTATACTCAAATCAAGGGGTGGCGTAAGCCATACAGAATCGGGCTAGGCTTATAATTGCCCCAGGGCAGATAGCATAGTATGAACCTATGAACCTATGAACCTATGAGGAGGTCAAAGCTAGAATCTGAGGACCTGCAGCCAACTAGCTCAGAGAGTCAGGAGATTATGTGAGAGAAGAAAGTCAAAGAAGCTGAAAAGAAAGGTACACAAAACAGTGGTGAAATCAGTACTATTGTATGGTACAGTAGCATGGGGAATGAAGACAAAGCAGTTGAGGAAGCTAGAGATGATGGTGTTGAAGGACTTGAGACAGGTGATAGGATTCACAGTGTGTGTGACAGATGAATAAATGATGACATCTGAGCATAAGCCTATGTAGCACCAATTGGAGGGAAGGTCAGAGAGAAGAGATTACTGTGGTTTGGGTACATATGTAGGGAAGCAGAAGATAATCTGGTGAAAAAGATTTTGGCATGGAAAAAGGCAAGAGGAGATGAGAGCATTCAGCAGCTAGACAAGTTTATATGTGAAGCCATTCAGAGTTAAGATTACCAACCATCCAGAATTTTTTCGGACTGTCCAGAATTAAGGGACACTGTCTGGAAAATGGAGACTGTCTTTTCCGGACAGCATATTGTCTGGAAAAAATAAAATCAATTGTCTACAGGAGAGCCCCTGAGCAGCCAAGTACACTGGATTGTGCAGAACGCTCCACATTTAACATCAACTTAATGCACTATTGAACAGTGTGCTTGAAATTCTAAATTGTAGCACTAGGAACCTGAGTGTGTGAGAGTGTATGCATGTATGAGAGTGAGACAGAGATCAATTGCATTATTATTTTACACTCACTTAGCAGCAATTTAGCGAGTGTAAAAAAATAAATAAAACAGAAAGGTGTGTGTGTGTGTGTGTGTGTGTGTGTGTGTGTGTGTGTGTGTGTGTGTGTGTGTGTGTGTGTGTGTGTGTGTGTGTGTGCATGTGTGCATGTGTGTGTGTGTTTGTTTATGTTTCTGTCTGCATGAGTGAGTGAATGTATATATTACAGCAGAAGAGACTGTGTGTGTGAGAGGTCAAGAGAGAGAGAGAGAGAGAGATTGATCGAGCAATCTTGTGTGAGTGAATGCATGTATGAAAGCAAAGAGACTGTGTGTCTTACAGACAGTGAAGACTAAGAGCAAGCAAGTGATCCCCTGGCAGAATTTAAGAGATTTACACATAGCTCTTAACCTCTTACAGCAAGAAATCTGGACAAAGCTATACATAAAGGGGGGGACAAAGGACCAAACATAGAAACACTTTTTAAATATTACTCTTACAAACTTAGAAAGTAGATAGAACAACAGGTTTTGCATTAGCATGAATTTTCAGCACTGTATTAAGTCTGAAACTCAAATGACTCATTATTTTCTGACTGCAACCCTCAACGATTTGCCAGAAAGCCTCAATTTTGTGAGAAACAGACCAAAGATATCATAATAATTTGTACAGTTGAGAAGTATAGGTTTTGTACCTCTCCTCTTATAACATATTTTAAATGATTTGTGTTCTGAAGTGTGTGTGCGTGTGTGTGCATGCGTGCGTGTGTGTGTGTGTGTGTGTGTGTGTGTGTGTGTGTGTGTGTGTGTGTGTGTGTGTGTGTGTGTGTCTATAAGAGAGAGAGAGGAAGGGAGAGCAACCACTGGCAGCAGCAGTGAAGAGGTTTGCATAACTATGTACCTTTCAGCTAAAAAAAATTAGATAAAGTCTAAAATAAAGTAAGAACAAAGGCTCAAAAACAGGAACAGATTTTATTTATTGATCTTATAAAATTACAAACTTGCTTAAATAAAAGGATTTGCATTAGCATGAATTTTCTGAAGGAAGTAAAAGTCTGAAACAGAAATGTAGGTCATTATACAGTAACTTCAATCTCCAGTGACTTGCAACAAACCAAAACTTTTAGGAGTAAGGAACCAAAAAAAATACCGGGATATATTTTTTAAAGTGTTATATTTTGGATGTAATATGCTTCTTCCAACATAATTTATTAGAATTTCTACCTTTTGTTGTGGCTAAAACCTGACCTCGGTCACACCCACTAATGCCTCCCATAACCCCACCCATTGTCTGCCTGTTTTCCACCCATTATGTAACATCATAGTCACATCACACGAGGGGAACGCCCTCTTTTCCCAATGGCGATGCCTCTTTTCTAACCTTCCTAGAGGGAGTAAGGGAGTTCAGGGAATTCAGGAATATGCTATGGAACCTGTTTGTAAAAAAACGTAGTAAATCCACTGATTTAACAAACTCCAATAGTCTGTTTCTTTCATTGAAACAGAATGCCAGAGTTTGTACAGTGTTTTCTGGACTACAGGAGAATTAATTTGATTTCCGGATAGTCTAGGACAAATACAAATAGGTGGCAACGCTACCATTTACACATACTACACCAAGTTTGAATCATTTGGGGAAGGAACTATTTTACACCAAAAATATATACTATAAAAAAAATAATATACTAATAAAAAAATAAATAAGCAAGTAAACACAACAATTCTACAGACAGCCCATTCTCTAAGTGCAGTAATGCCCTCATGGGCATATGTATAGTCTCACAGACACACACACACACACACACACACACACACACACACACACACACACACACACACACACACACACACACACAAACACATATACACATACATATACTTTATATATATGTTTACCTTTAAAATGTTGAAGTGCACATGTGTGATGGTCAGATGTGCAAAAGGATGTTTGTAAAAGTTCATATTAATGGATGAATTGCCAAACTCACAAAAGAGTGAATGCCAGTGTGCATTCACTCATGTGAATTCTGCATTCTGAGTGGAGATCGCACTCGGGACATGTACCACTTCTCTCACTGTAGTGCGATCTCAGAGTTAGTATATAAAATTAGCAAAAGGTGGAGTGGGTGCAGGGGGGCTTGCCCCCCTGCATAATGGTCTTAGGAGACAGTGTAGTGGGAATTGTGAGGTGTTATGGGACATGTCATGGTCTACATGTGCAAACATATACAGGTGATAGGGAACCAGAAACTGGAGCAGCATGCACAGTCAGATAGAAAGGGCCCATGACACTCACCTTTATAGAGATTGCCGAAAACTCTCTAATTTTAATGTAGTCCTATTCAAGTCTATTCTATCCACCACTGACTGGTCCATCCTTAAACAAATCCCTCCCAGTGAAACAGTTACTAGGTTCAATAGCATATTCCTGAATACCCTGAACTCCCTTACTCCCTCTAGGAAGGTTAGAATAAAACCCAATTATGCTCACTGGCTCTCAAAAGAAACTAAGTCCCTTATGCTAAAAAGAGATAGAGATGGGAAAGCCTGGATCAAAACAAAGGCAATGCTTCTCCTACATAATTATAGACACCTCAGAAATCTTACAAAAAAACAAACCAGTAATGACAAAAAGTCCTTTTATAACTCTACCCAATTCAATAACAAATCCAACCCTCACAAGTTCTGGTATACTGTTAACAAAATTCTCTCACAGGCTGCCCCTCAACTCCTTACCCCTACCCAAATACATCTCCTCTAGAAATGTCTACTCTTCTCAGTAAACACTTTATTGAAACCATTCAAACACTCCTAAATTCCAACTGTAACACAACTTCTCTGCCTACCCATCCCAATCATTCTAACAAACAACTGTTCTCTTTACATCCGGTTCTTACTTCCTACATCAGATCTCTAATTCACAAACTCAAAAACTGCTCTCCCTCCACTGACAGTCTACCTCCTACCTTCCTCAGACTTGCTGCTGACTCCACTGTCTATCCAGTATCTATACTAATCAATAGATCTATTCAGGAATCCACCATCCCTACCCTATGGAAATCCTTTTCAGTATTCCCCTGCATAAAGGTGGAAACTCTACAGACCCATCTAACTACTGACCTATAGCTGTTCTATCTCCCCTCTCTAAGATTCTCAAAAAATGTATCCACTCACGACTACTCAACTACTTCCTCCAGCATAACCTCCTTCTTCCCACTCAGCATGGTTTCAATCCCGACCACAGCACAACTACTGCCCTCTTATCCTTTACACATACCATTGCCAAGGCCCTAGACAATAACAAACTCATATCATGTCTCTTCCTTGACCTTTCGAAAGCCTTTGATACAGTCTCCCATACCCTACTGCTATCTAAACCTGCAGACCTCAATCAATCTTCTTCCTCCCTTGCCTGGTTCTCCAGTTACTTATCCTGCAGGCAGCAATCTGTTAAATGACTCTCTTCTGCTTCTCTATTCATACCTGTCCCAACCAGGGTACCACAAGGTTCCATCATGGGTCCCCTCCTATTTAATGTCATAACCAATGATCTCTATATTTCTTGTAAACAATCCTGCCTCATCCAATATGCAGACAACTCGACTCTCATTTCCATCTGAGACAATATCTCCAGTCTGTACACTCTTACTCAACAGACCTTCCTATCCACTGAACAGTGGTTGTCCAGGAATCTACTCATTCTAAACCCTAAAAAGACCAACATCTTATTATTTTTCCTATGATCTCTCTCTCTCACCTCAAATCCACCTTTACTATTACCTGTTATCCAACCTGAAGCTCACACTAAACTCCTTGGGGTCATCATAGATGATGAACTCAAATTCAACTTGCACATCCTCCAAAGCATAAAAAAGACTCACCAGAAACTTGGTTTACTGTACTGAAACAAAAAATTTCTAACTACAAATGCCAGATTCTCCCTTGCACAAGCTCTTCTCCTCCCCTCCCTTCTATATGTGGCCCCAGTACTTCCAAACTAATACTTTAAGCAAACTCCAACAAACTTACCACAAGATAGCTAGATTTGTCACAAACTCTCCATACAATACACATCACTGCCTTGCCCTAAATACTCTCCACTGGTTAGAATTCCCCCATCTTCTACTGCTATCACAACTTCATCTATATGATTCTCACACACACACGCACACACACACACACACACACACACACACACACACACACACACACACACACACACACACACACACACACAAACAGTTGCCAGTAGTGAGATTAGAGCCCCTACTTTTTTAATTATTTCTACTATAGTGTTACGCAGTTATCAGACATGTCACAGAGCATACATAATTTCAACTACTCCCAAGGTACTTCTAAGGTGAATGACATCATCAGGCCTCCTAAAGTAGGGTGACAGGAAGCTTACAGGGTGGTACACAACTCAAAATGGTATAACACACACAGTATATGATTCTCACACAAACACTTGTTAGTAGTAAGATTAGAACCCCTACCTATTTAGTTATCTCTGCTATAGTGGTACACATACCTGTCTACCTAGAAACATGAAAAATCTGAACAAAGGCCCATGAAAAATAAGTACAAATCTGTGTGCCGATTAAAATAAAATTTGCATACATGGTTATGTAACCCCACCCACTCCAATGGAATTGTGGGATACCAGCTTTCAAATGCAAACTGAAGAACAGAGAACCAAAATATGGCCCTTCTACGTTGATGCTATACATACTCATTTTGCTAGTATATGCAAAGTTGTATAAACTTAACTGCATAAGATTGTTAGAAGCAGCAGTATTCATCAACATCTTTTGCTGTACAAAAGTAATATTTCTAATCAATTTAAACACTGCTACATAAAAAAGAAGTATTTTTTCTAATTAAAATTCTGAACAAAACTGTCTTGTGACCTTCAAATCAATGAGCTCAAGCTAAGGAAGCTTTATAGATAGATGTCCTGGTATATATTTCATGAAATTTCATGAGAATATGTCACAGTATATTAAATGTGCACACTTTTACATTTATAGGTATAGAATTTTAGCAGTGATTACTCAAGTTAGTTAACCGAGATGATGTTAATCAGTGTATCCTAAAATACAATTTTTAAGGACATAATCTGAAAATATAGTTTCCATTCACACATCTATTGCAAGAAAAAGCAACTTAACTATTGAAATGGTCAGATTTAAAGGGATTAAAGTGAAGTTAGAATTAGAAACTGCAATCTCATTTTAAGTACTAACAGAGACATGTCTGCTGCCTGTCCCTGTATTTGTTTCTTTTTCTTTACTCAATGAACTTAGGAAGCACACAATCATACTGCTTAGTTTTTCCAGATTAGGACTATTCAGAGAGCAGTACTGTATGCCCCCCCAACTTTGTTTACTAAGTGTAGGTGCAGCCAACAGCCATCCCACACTATAAGGAAGAGTAGTAGAAGTTTGAAACTCTTGTTTCTCTAGACTTCCTGAGTCTTAAGCCCAAAAGGACTCCAATCTTTAAGTTCAGCTCCTTGATGTTGAATTCATCAATCCCTGTTTTTTTTTTTCTTTATGGGAAATCAGTGTTCTAAGTGTGTGGTGGTTGCAGTGATTCTTTGTTTTAGGGAGATTTCTCCTTTCTACATATTTGTGTTACTGTAGAGTTTGTATGCATAAATTTGGGGATGTTGGTGCTTGCTCCCACTTGAGGAGCCCTCCCTACATTTATTAATTTTGTTCTATCTGTATAGCATGACCAGTTAAATGCAGCGAGCTGAGTCATCATCAGGTCAAACATCAGTGATTCATATCGGGAAGCCCAAAACTCAAAACACGTTTATCGTTGGAACGCTACTGTTCCAACGATAAATCTGTGTATGTAACTTTAATTTGACACGATAATCTATTGGAATTTTACTGGTTTCAGTCTTCGAGTTTACATACTGATCAACCACTCTTAATTTTGGTACTATCTAGCTTTTGCCAAAAAGTACGTCCTTACTTGGTATGCTTCTGTCCTACAGTCGATTTAATTAGAATAGGTACCTCCGGAAGACAGACCAGTGTTTCCCTTTTCTTGGGTGAGTTATTTTGTGTTAGCTGAGTTCTGACAGGTAAATCATTCATCATTACAATAAAGTCCCTGTCTGCACACCCAGCAGGCCCACACATGCAAACGCGACTTGTCTTTTTGAGAGTAATGGTTGCTGGTTTTAGTTTGTGCTGTATATGAGTAAGTGAGATCACACAAGAGTGAGACAGCAGGTTTTCCTGTTTCCATTCTAACTTTTAAATCCCCTAGCCCCATTCAGCGGTCTCTCGTCCTCCAGGTGGTGTGCATTTTAAGCCTTGTGCCTGTGATACAGACTCTCCACCCTACCCCAACTTAACAAGGCAGAAGGAATAATTTCAGGAAACAGAAGGCATACCCACCAGGAGTCCCTAGTGTATTAAAGGCTCTGCTCGCCTTGCCACACAGTATAGGAGATAAGCTACTGCTTTTCTAGTTTTAAGCCTTGTGCCTGTGATACAGACTCTCCACCCTACCCCAACTTAACAAGGCAGAAGGAATAATTTCAGGAAACAGAAGGCATACCCACCAGGAGTCCCTAGTGTATTAAAGGCTCTGCTGGCCTTGCCGCACAGTATAGGAGATAAGCTACTGCTTTTCTAGGTATTAAACTAATCCTTGTTGAGTTATAGTAGTACCTATTGTAAGGGCCAGCACACCCGAGGACCTACCTCAGGCCATCTCCTACTTTCTCACCTGTTTTCTTCTTTACCTCCTATCTTTAGACTATATGTAATTCCCTTCTTCCACCTCTAGAGGGCAGCAGAACTCTAAGCTTGTAAACTTCCATCTTACCTACCAGTCAGTCTCCTGTAACCCTGGGGCACAGCCCCTGCTAATACCCTTTTTGGAAACTAGTACCCCTAACTGCTTGAAGGGTAAACACTAACCTTATTTCTCTTTTTTTATCTCTATACTTGAACCCCTGAAATAGATAACAAAGAAGTACCCTTATCCGTGTTTAAAATTGTACACCCAAACACTTACCCTCTCTGTCTCTTCTTTTCCTGTCTTAACCTTCCCAGTTACTTAACAAACCAGCTACTTGCTTTAATTAAAACTACTACCTTCCCTCACCGTAACACATCCTTTCTTTCTGCTTACCACTATATTTCCTTTTAATACATATATATAGTAATTGATTCTTACCTTCCTAATGCTTGTCGAACCCAGTTGAACTGTATAACTGATTGACTCCAGCCTCCAGCTGTGACCTGCTCCGTTCGCCCTGCGGGCTCACTCTGCTCCCCTACCCTACCCCCAAATTCCACCCACCCCTTGTAGCCCTAAACTTATACTTCCCCTACCACACCCCTCCCACATCCCACCAATCATAACCAGGAATCAATTACTATATCATCCACACCCATCATACTTCTATACTACCTCCTTAAACTATTTCCATTGTGACACACCCACCCTCTCTTCCTTAAACACTATCTCGTGTTCCTTCTCCTTCACCTTTCCTTTGCTTATTCCCCTCATCTTCCAAACTACTACTTCACTCCTACTACCTCTTACTCATAATTTACAAATATGACTTTAACTGTAAAAACAAAACTTTCCAAAGCCCTACTCCTAACCATACTTTCTACCTTCCTAACCTATGCCTACATTATCACCTTATTTGAAAAACCATATTATAACCAGTATAACTACATTCATAAACAAACAACAATTCATAACTCTATCCTCCCTCCAAATCAAATTAACATCACCTCAACTCCCAGCTACCTTCTACCTAAATACCATAGACTTTCCCACATTAAATACTTTACACCCACAATAAGGAAAGTTAAATATCCATCAAACACGGTAAATAACCCTGTATCTACACTCATTAAACCCAGCTTAAAAGAAAGTGACATCCACCCTAACCCTGGCCCTACAGCTCCACCTACCCTAATTACCCAGCCCAAACTCCCCAACTATTTCCTAATAGGACATCTTAATATCAGAAGCATTAATAACAAAATATCCCATGTCCATGCCCTTCTAGATACCCATAACTTTGACATCCTCTGTCTAATAGAAACATGGCTAAAGCCTCACATCAAAGACAATGAAATCATTCCCCAAGGGTACAATATACTAAGATTAGACCGTATAAAAAGTAAGGGTGGTGGAGTAGCAGTCTTATTTAAAGAGGGACTACAAATCTCCACCTCACCAATTAACCCACCTTAGGACTGTAAGGCTGAAGTACTTATCACCAAATTTCAAATAAACCAAACCAAATCTATATATATCATCTGCATATACCTTCCACCTGGTAATAATATCAGTACTATAGAGAATATTCTAAGCTGGGCGGCCTCTACATACCCTCAAGAAACTATAATATCGGGTGATTTTAATACTGATTGGAAAACTGTTAAAGCTGATAACCCCTCCTCCCACATTAACCTTCATGGATTTAGTCAAACTATCATCTCTACTACAAGAATCAATAAACCAAACAATAAAGAGAGCACCCTAGACTGGATTCTTATAAATAAGCAAAAACAAACTTATGATGTAGGAACTCTACCTGATGATGTTAGTGATCATACTTTAACCTACATCCTTAGACATAAAAATGATATCTCTAACCCCCCTTTAAATAGAATCATACGTACCAACAAACACTTCAACCCTACATTATTCCAAAATGAACTAAACGCGTGTGACTGGAACCCTCTGAAATCTCTACCACTTGAAGAAGCTGTCAACTATCTAAACTCTAAATTCCTTTCTATTCTTGACAAGCATGCACCCAAAAGAACCATCAGAATGAAAGCCAAACCAGCACCCTGGCTTACCAAAGAAACCAAACAAAAAATCTTACTTAGAAATAAAGCCTGGGCAAAGTGGAGAGCTACCAAAACCATAGCTAATCAACAACTATTTAAACAACTGAGAAATTGTACAAAAAAAGCAAAACTTTTAGACAAAAAAAACTACTACTGTAAACTTCAGGACAACCACCAAAATAACCCCCAAAAGTTTTGGTCTACCGTAAATAAACTCCTTTCCCCTGGGCACTCCCATACACCTACACCACTTCAGGCAGACCCAAACACCCCCCATCAAGCTGCCAATGCCTTTAATTGCTTCTTCACAGATACTATACAAACATTAGCTAGCCAACTTACCCCAGATACCTCAAACCTTGCCACTTCCTTACCCAGTACTCTACCAGCTTTCTCTATGCAACCAATCTCTACCACTCTCATTTATAAATACATCCAAAAACTCAAGCCATGTACCCCTTCTGCTGACCATTTACCTTCTGAATATCTCCAAAAAGCAGCCAAAGTAATACCCTATCCTATATCCATCCTCATAAACAGAACCATTATGGAAGGTTACGTTCCAAACATCTGGAAAATCTCCCATATCATTCCCCTTCACAAAGGTGGAAACTCAAATGACTACTCCAACTACCGGCCAATAGCACTCTTATCCCCATTAGCAAAAATCATGGAAAAATGCATTCATCATCAACTTCTAAAACATCTAACACAAAATAACATAATAGCTAAATGCCAGCACGGCTTTAGGCCATCTCATAGTACCACAACAGCCCTGTTATCCTTTACAGATGTCATAAATACAAATTGAAATAACAACATCCTCTCATCAGCACTCTTTATTGACTTTTCCAAAGCATTTGACATGGTTAACCATACCCTTCTTATCAATGTTCTGGAATCGTTCTCCCTTGACTCTTTAGCCATTCAGTGGTTCAGGTCCTACCTATCCAATAGACAGCAAGCAGCCCCTTGGGAACATAATCTATCATCCCTTCTACCAGTCACCCTGGGTGTCCCTCAGGGCTCCATTCTAGGGCCCACTTCTTTTTTCTCTTTTTATTAATGACCTGCATGTAACAATCCCACATTCCACCTGCATTCAATATGCAGATGATTCAACATTAATATGCTCAGCTAGCTCACCATCTGCACTACACTCCCTCACTCAGAATGTATTCAACACAGTTGAAACATGGTTCACTAAACGCTGTCTCCTTCTCAATGCTAAAAAAAAACAAGCTCCTTGTCTTTACACCCACCAGTAAGTCCACACCAACAGATTTCCCTATCATTTCCAACAATCAGACTATCATTCACCCCGACTCTACAACCAAACTATTAGGAATTACGATTGATAACAATCTTACATTTGATAGTCACACAAATAATACTATTAAAGCTGTCAACAGGAAAATAGGCTCCTTATATCGAATCAAAACTTTCTTTACTCCAACAGCCAAAACCAAAATTGCACACTCACATTTAATTTCTACTCTTCTATACGCTTCTCCCATATACACTAACCTCAAAAAGAATAACCTTGTCAAACTGGAACATGCTTATAACAGCATAGCCAGATTTGCCACTGATAATCCCTTTCGAACTCACCACTGTCAAAATCTAAAGCAGCTAGGCTGACTTGAACTTCAAAACCTTCTGAAACTCTCCCAACTTACCATGGCCCACAAGATATTTTACCAAACTAACAGTACTCCTATACTTTCTAATCTCATAATTTCCTATAAAAACCTAAATTCACTACGCTCTTCTAACAAGCTTCTAGCTACCATAACCAAAATTAACAACAAGGCTGGCAATTCCCTCTTTTCTAACACAGTGGGAAAAGACTGGAATCTACTTCCCGTTGAACTAACATCACTCTCTTCCCTACCTCTCTTTAAACAGAAACTCAAAATACACCTTAAAACTCACTGGTTATGTCCATTCTGTAAACCTGACTAACCTTTGCTTACATTAACTTATTTCTTCACCTTACTAATTCTCTCATATTTTTCCTAAAAATCTCAAGGAAAACTGTACTGGTAATAACAATTTAATATATTGGCAGACCCTTTCCTGCTAATTGTCTGTAAAATCTACTCCATAACTTATACTAAAGTTATGTCATTTTTATTACAGTAATTTAATTCATCACATAACCATTATGATTTTCTATTCTAGTGTAAATACCAACTTTTCCTCTATTTTGATTATTGTTTCATATATATTTTTATTGAACTACCTTCATTTACTATGTTAGAACAATGATTTCTATGTTTATCTCATAGTTCTAGTGATTATCTATTTTTTTCTAGTGGAGCTTTTCTCCCCGGGCCTCTGTACTGGTAATAACAATTTAATATATTGGCAGACCCTTTCCTGCTAATTGTCTGTAAAATCTACTCCATAACTTATACTAAAGTTATGTCATTTTTATTACAGTAATTTAATTAATCACATGACCATTATGATTTTCTATTCTAGTGTAAATACCAACTTTTCCTCAATTTTTATTATTGTTTCATTTATATTTTATTGAACTACCTTCATTTACTATGTTAGAACAATGATTTCTATGTTTATCTCATAGTTCTAGTGATTATCTAATTTTTGCTAATGGAGCTTTTCTCCCCGGGCCTCTACTGAAAATGGAAATGTATCCAGCTAGACTAGCCTGGTCAACAAATGTAAAATAAATAAATAAATAAATAAATAAATAAAATGTTAAGTCTAGGGGGAGCAACTTTGTTCCCAGCTTTCTTAGGGGGGGGGGTAAATTAAACATGATTTGAAATAATATGTATATTTAACAGCAAAAGCTAAGGATCTGTGTCTGCATTCATGCGGCTGAAGGGGTCAACCTAAACATCAAGGGACTTTGGTTGTTTAAGGCTTGTACACCAATGGTGGTGCAGGTAATTAAAGCTGTAGTTTTTTAAATAGCTATGTTTTGCTTGTAACTTTAAGACTTTGTAAATGAAGGTGTACCTTAATGTTGATAACTTGATATAGTCTGTCAGATCTGTTGTGGAAAGTGAAGAAAATTATAATTGAAAGATGATTTGTAATGTAATAAATATATCAAGAACAGATTGACATATACACTCCGCAGTACACAGATCATTTCTAATTTTATGTTTACAGGGCAATATCATATACTTGCCAACACCTTAGTACCCAGCCAGCTTCAACATTCATATAGTACAGCAGTGTTTTGTGATGTTTAGTTGACACACCTCTCAAGCGTACCTCATTATTTTATTTATATCTGTTTCACTATGAACAACGCTCCCCATTTGTTAGCGAAAAGTCTCTGTTCTGCATTGAAAGGGTCAGTCATGCATTCAGAGTTATGAATTTGTTTTAAATGATAAACATGTTAAACAATAATATATTATACTGATTCCTCAAAAAGAACTTTTTATAAGGGGAAGGTTACACATTTTAATCACCCTGGCTGTGAGCTTCCTAGCTGGATTAGTTAGCTATCTTAGCAAGTCTTCCACCTTTTTGTCCTTTTACTCCACATCATGTGAGGCAGAGCCCCACATTTTGGAGGTAGAAGGCTGTGGTCAACGCTTGCCTATCATGCATCTGGCAGATCCCGAGGCCACAGTCTAGCAAGGGGGTAGGAATAGTTAACAACTAGAGTACTTTCTTTCACATGGAAGGCTGCTTCTATGCACAGCAGTATTGCATACCACAAAATCCGACCTTGGATTTATGGGCTTTATGTTCTGAATGGGTGCACACATTTCTAGTTTCTTTTTATGCTTTCCACGTTAGCATATTGTAGCAAAAGTGATTGGAATCAACTGCCATTTCATTCATTGCTTAACTGCTGCCAGCAAGCAAGTATAATTACACACACAAAATGCTTTAACAGAATCAGACTGCTGACTGCCGTTTCTAAGAATTAATCCAGGGAGCGAGTAAACAAACAGTCCAAAGTGATGCCTGGCTGTTTCTAAGGCAATTAATGTAAAGAAAATTCCCAGGCCAGGAGATTCCGGACAGTTCAAAATATGTTTAATAGCAGGCAACACAGTAAAGTAAGACCATAAAACGCTGACAAGCACTCACAAGCTTTTTTCGTCACTCAGTACATGACTTCATCAGATGCAGAAATTCTGTCCTCATATCTGGAACATCCACCTCCTGTTTGTTGGCCTGTCTCCACAGTGAATGTTGTAAGATGTATATCCCACTACCCTATGTAATGCTGTTTGCTAACATCATTACAGAGGGTAGTGGGATATATGTCTTACAACATACACTGTAGAGAAAGGCCAACAAACAGGAGGGGGATGTTCCAGGCATGAGGACAGAATTTCTGCATCTTATGAAGTCATGTACTGAGTGACGAAAAATGCTTGTGAATGTTTGTCAGCATTTTATGGTCTTACTTTACTGTGTTGCCTGCTATTGAATGTATTTTGAACTGTCCAGAATCTCCTGGCCTGGGCATTTTCTTTGGAATATTTGTGTGTATTTTGCCTCAGAGTGCCATTTTTGTGGATTAAGACAATTAATGCAGACAGCAAGTAATTAACATAATCACGCACACAAAATGCTTTGCTTAACAGAATCAGACTGCTACTTCTAAGACAATTAAAACCATCCAAAATGATGCCTGGCAGACTGCCGCTTTTTTGCCTTAACTGGACCTGGTTGAAGAAAGATGCATTGTCTGAAGTTAAATTAAGCAAGATTAATGGCTTGGGCAGGCTGGTCATTACAAATGCCCTGTACGTGATGACATCAGTAACAAATTTGTAAAAAAAAAAAAAAAAAAAAAACTTCAAAAAAACCCTAAGGAAATTTGGAAATTAAAGGGGCCACTTAGGAATTCGTGGCACCCAAATATTTTGCCCTCAAAACAGATATTTACCAAGAAATTCAGTACAGTTGAGAGGTATGGTGGTATACAGTTATCAGATGCACCATGGAGCTTATATAATTTCACCTCGTCCCAAGGTACTTCTAAGGTGAATGATATCAGCAGACCTAGTAAAGTAGGAGGATGGGAAGTTTACATGGTGGTACACAACTCAAAATGCTATAACACACACATTATTTGATTCTCACACAAACACTTGCCACTAGTGAGATTAGAACCCCTACCTATCTAGTTATCTCTACTGTAGTGGTATGCAGTTATCAGATGCTCCACGGAGTTTACATCAGTTCACCTACTCTCAAGGTACTTATAAGGTGAATAACATCAGCAGGCCTAGTAAAGAGGGTGATGGGAAGTGTACAGGGTGGTACATAACTCAAAATGGTATAACACACACGGTATATGATTCTCACACAAACACTTGCCAGTATTGAGATTAGAACCCCTGCCTATATAGTTATTTGTACTACAGTGTTACGCAGTTATTGCATGCACTGCAGAGCTTAATGGGTTGACAATTGGCCAAAGGTGCTGATAACTGCACAGCTGAGGTAAACTGTTACAGGTGCCAGAAAGTCTGCCTTCAGTTTTCCCCTTAGATCTTGCTAGTTCTTTCTCTCCTGCACTTCAAATAGCCTAATAGCTTTGCACTTCAACAGTTTTTTATCAATTATTCTAGCACACCTGACAGCCATCAGCAGTAGTCATTCCTCACAGAATTAGCTCCAGTACTTAGTAGTTATGACCACCCCTCCTGGCATGATTAAAGTGCACTTCTTTGTGCTTTTGCCCATTAACCTGGCACACTTGGGCATTCTGAGTCATTGTTGCAACTGCCTCATGTACACAGACAACCCTCTCCTCCAAACTCCCAACACTCAGACTTGTGAGAGATACACCTATATCATCAAATTGGAAGATATGCATTCTCCAGCAAAGACTTGACTAGCTGGTCAAGAGGAGAAGGGTCAACACCTGCAACACACCACATGGAGCACATACCCATCCAGAATACCCACTACCACAGCTCTGACATACAAACAATAACCACACCCCCACCTTCACAGAAACACTCAATAGACATTTACCCAAATAGCGGAGACCACCAAAACAGACACCCACTCAACCACCACAACACAGCACAAACCACAGGACACATATCTCACCTACACAGTGTTCCCCTCAACATAAGCCCCAAAGAACAACCACCTTGCCTGATACAGTAATCATAGGTGAATCAATAGTGAGGCACACAGATGTCCCACTCACTGGGTTGAACATGGAGGAGGTAACAGTCAGCTGAGTATCAGGTGCTAGAATCCAACACATAACACACCCAGTCAGGTCACTCCACAACAACTACAAGTATCACTTCGTTATTGTCCATGTGTGTGTGAATGACCTGAAATGCACCTCCATAGACTATATGAAAAGAGACATGGTGGAGCTCTCAGATTATGTGAGCCAGGCAGATATGACAGTAGCCCTGAACAGTATACTGCTGTCACCCAGAATTATACCGCAGTACAAACAACAAATGATTGACTTTAACAATTGTCTTACGTGTCTGCTGTCACTCTCATGGGATCCAGTATCTGTCTGCTTGGGATGACATGATTGACAGACTGCAATGGCTTGCCAGAGATGGCCTGCATCTGTCAGCCCTGGGTTTCCAGGTACTGGCTAAGTGTATTGCCATTCACTATAGTGTCTTTTTAGGTGGTGTTCCAAATCAAATTACCACCATAACAGCTATACAAATATGCAGTCTGAGGGTCATGCTGCTCAACACTAAAAATCTGCATCTCGAGATGCAGCCACTCAAAGCACTCCTCAAAATGGAGAACATTGACATTTGCACTGTAAGGGAGAACCGGTTTACAGCAGCAAACAGCACTGCTGCACTACCAGCCTATAACTCATTCCACACCTGTCAGCCCCAAAACATGGACCACAGCTACAAAGGCATTGGTGTCTCTATATTAATAACAGATATGTACACATCCATAGTAGTATCCCAGCATAATGCATCTGAGATACTTCAGGTACAACTGACATTGGGTAATGGTGCAATCCAGGTCATAGCCTGCTATAGGTCCACATCCATGTCCCTAGACTCTCATTCCACATTCCTTAACACCCTGGAAACTATCAATGTCCAACCCAACACTCTCATACAAGGAGAGTTCAACTACTCCTCCGTCAACTGGGTAAGATACTCAAGCACCAATACACTGGGCCAACGCTTCCTGGAATTCATCAGTTCCAATGCCCTGGACCAGCTCATTCTGATACCCAGTAGAGGAAGCAACACCCTTGACCTTTGTTGATTATTAACATATGGGACCAGCTTGAGAACAGTAATCAGTCACTACCTGGTCAGATCCAACACAGAGTAATCACCATGGAAATCCACATCTCACACACACCCCCTGCAAAGGTAACTACCTTGAAAAAACCTCTCCAAAGCTGACATTGGATTCATAAGAACAGAGGTGGCTGACTTCACAGCACCCATGCCAGTGGAAAATACCTGCATGACTGACGAGTTATGCACAGATGCACTGTACAAACATGTACATCAATGCATGGAACTAGCCATACCCAACAGAACCATGACACTCTCCTTCAAACACTGGTGGTCAATCTGGTAGTTTCTTGCCATTAATAACCTGTACAACAGAAGGAAGAAACTGTTGCAGAAAAAAGTGGAGTCCCAAGAGTGGTAAAACTCCCTTATTAGCCTCAACACCAGCATTAGATCCCTCATGAAACCATCTAAAGCTGCCTATGATGGCAGAATTGCAGCAGACACTGACAAGAATCACAAATCTTTGGTTAGTGGTATCAACAGTCTCCATGCAAATACCCAGAATTGCTCTGAGTTACTGCACAATGCTACCTCCTATACTGAACCAACAGATATTGCCAACATTCTTGCCAACACATTCAGTGCCAGCTTTACCTCTCCCTCCCCATAGGAGAACAATCAGAATGTCAGATGAATGCCAGGCACCCAGGATTACTGCCACCCAGGTTACACCTGTATTGTCCACGGGAAAGAATACAGCTTCCATGGGACCCCACATTATCCCTGGCTGTGTTCTACATGAACTACAAAGTTACCTGGCACCACATCTATGTGCCCTGTCAGTCACAGCCTCACCTCAGGCTTTGTCCCTTCGAAATGGCACACTGCTACAGTCATCCCTCTCCATAAAGGTGTGGCAACTACAGACACAGGAAAATATCAGTCCAGTAGCCTGACGAGCCTGATATGTACAGCTATGGAGTGCATCTTCAGTGACCTGGTCAACAAACATATAGGTAATCTCCTAACTCTGGACCCCACATAGTTTGGCATTGTGAAAGGTAGAGCATGCCTGCTCAACCTGATTGACTTCTTTGAGTCAGTCACTAGGGCTGTGTATGACAGTAAGGCACTGCATATAGCCTACATCAATCTGGCCAAGACTCTTGATACCATTCCTCAGTCCGGAATTATGGATGAACCCATCAAACTAGGCATCATCCCCAATATCACTAGGGGGTTGCAAATTGGCTTAGAGATAGAAAACACAGTGTGAAAGTAGCGAGCTCCAAGTCAGACTGCCAGCCAGTCATGAGTGGAGTCCCACAGGGATCAGTCTTGGGTTGTCTCCTGTTCAGCATGTACTTCTCAGGAGTCCAGGCCAACACAAGGGAATGCTGGCTGACCAAGTTCGCAGACAACTGCAAGCTGGGAGCCATCATTAACTCCACAAGTGATGCAGACATCCTACAGAAAGGCCTCACTGAGACCACTGACTGGTGTGGAAACCATGGCCTGAAGCGTAATGCCACAAAATGCATCATCAACCCCTATGGTAAAATCTCAATTCCCACTAAGTACCACATTGATGGGAACCTGCTGAACACTGTAGGCATTATAAGAGATCTGGAGACACAGGTTGACAGCAACCTCTCCTTTAACCACCACATTGCCACTGTGGTCAGGAAATCCTTCTATGTGGCACATCTCATTACCAAGGGTTTTGCATCCAGGAAGAAGGAGGTCATCGTCTCTGTGTGCTCTTCCCTCATTACACCAATCATCAAGTATAATGGCCCATTTGGCATGTACCTCACTAGACATCAGCAACAGCAGGAGAGGCCACAGAAGTACCTCACAATGAGGATCGTTGGCATTAAACACATGTTCTACACAGACAAACTCAAGAGACTGCAGCTATTCTCAGTCTCATATCACCTACTTAGAGGCGATCTCTGCTTGACTTCCAAAACCATGTCTGACCCAGCTCCTTTACAAATGCTGCATCTAAAGACATCCCAATCTCTCTGCACCACACACTGCAGGGACTTTGACCTCATTGCCACTATCAACACAACATGCTGGAGGGACAGGTTCCTCATCCAGAGACTGCACATGGCCTGTCATAGACTTCCCATACATGTCAAGCAAAACACCTAGATGACCCTGTTCCAGAGATATCTTGATGAGTGGATGGGTAATAGAATGCTCACCCCAGGGATCACTCCAGTGGCTCTACTTGATGGTGATCACTGGGAACTAACATTGGGTGGCACAATGGCAGGGCACTTCTATGAGCTAGGCTTATATCGGTTCCAGGGCCATTAGCCTAGTACACACCTTTGAACCTATAAGGGGAGTGACATCAGCATGACTGATACAGTAGGCCAGTGGGTGGGTAACTTATCAAAATACTTTTTCCTACAAACATACACAGTTACACACACACTTATACATTCACACACACATTTGGCAGATATGAGAGCAGAAACTATGCCTACCTAGTTATTTGTACTATACTGTTATGCAGTTATCACATGCCCTACAGAGCTTACTGGACTGACAGCTGCCCACAGGTGCTGATAAGGTAAATTACATCAGCTGGACTGATAAAGTATGCCAGTGGGTGGAAAAGTTATCAAAATACTTCTTCCTACAAACATACAGACTATCACACCCACACTCTCATTTAGCAGACCTAAGAATAGAATGCCTGGCTATCTGGTTATTTGTAGTATAGTGTTACACAGTTATCGCATGCACTACAGAGCTTACTGGGCTGACAACTGACCAGAGGTGCTGATAAGGGGAACTACATCAGCAGGACTGATAAAGTAGGGCAGTGGGTGGGAGACATATCAAAATACTTCTTCTTACCAACACACACACTCATTTGCCAGATCTGAGATTAGAACACTTGTTTAGCTAATGATTTATACTATTGGGTTACACAGTTATCACACATTCTACAGAACTTACTGGGCTGAAAAATGGCCTAAGCTGCTGATAAGGGGAATGACATCAGCAGGACTGATAAAGTGAGGCATTGGGAAGTGTTGTGGGTATGATCTAAAACTGTTTCACCTGCAAACCAACAAACAAACACACACACACCCTCATTCTTACATACACAACTGTCACACACACACACACACACACACACACACACACACACACACACACACACACACACACACACAGTTGCCAGTATTGAGATTAGAACCCCCTACCTATCTAGTCATTTTCTACTATAGTGTTACATAGCTATCGCATACACTACAGAGCTTATAGGGGTGGTCAGTGTCCAATGGTACTTCTAAGGTGAATGAAAGAAGCAGATCTTGTGAAGTAGGGCAATGTGAAGTGCACTGAGTGGGAAGAGTCTTCTAATACTTGGACCTATGGAGACACACACACACACACACACACACACACACACACACACACACACACACACACACACACACACACACACACACGCAGGTGATGTGATATTATAAACTCAACCTCAGTACTGTTACACAATGGCACTCACTTTTTATGCTAGCACATGCGACTGTTTACAACTGGTATGCCACTGTCCACAGCAGGACATCACTGTATGTGCCAGATCACCACAGCGCTTTACCAGAGGAATAGCAGTCATATGATGTATAGACAAATATTATGAGGGCAGCTTTTACATTCTTGCCCAACAAGGCCATTTGTGAGGTACGGCTACAGCCCCAGTGTAGTAATGACACACAGCTGTGTGAACAGTCCAGAAACCTGGTGATATACTAGCTGGGGATCTCTTGCTTGTGTGGTATATTTCTCACCTGATATGTCATATCCTTGTGTGTGCATACCTCTGAACTGTACATTTTTTGGCAGGTTGTCCAGGTGTTTGGCTACAGGTTTCATCCTTTCTATGTAAACTTGTGTTTTTAAAGCAAGTTAGTTACACATAATTGAAGTATGAAATTACAAAATACTACAGACATTACTGTTTCTGAATACATAACCTTCAAACAATTCACACTACTGCAATCTCCTCACCCCACCAACTTTTTCAGTATGTAAGGGCGATATTTACAACACATGCCTATCATTGTTCCTTTGTTCCACTTTTCTTTATGCCTTTGATCAGGCATCTTGCTGTCAGAGGTTGGCATTTATGGGTGTGGGTACAGAATGTATTCAACTGTGCACGCATGTCCATTATTTGTAAAAGCAAACATAAGAAAATGGATTATTGAGAAAGACCACTGGCAACAGTACCACACAGCACTTATATTCACAAAAGCCTTGGCACCTCAGCTGCACATCCTTCAAGATGTCCATTATATGTGTAGCATATTCCACATAGCTCTGTGACTTACAGACATGTCAGTGGCAGAGCAGTGGGTATGATTGACATGCATAACAGATGGCACTGCAGTTACCTGCAAATGGCCCTGTCTAAGGCAGTACTGTACCTAGGGCAGTACGAGACGACTGCCAGGAGAACATGCTGGCCAGATCCAGACAGTATTAACCACACATACACATAGCTCATTGACCCCTGCATATTGTGGACAGGCAACATGTTTTCATGTGTATTGGTACAGTCTTGCCAATGTATGCTATGCTGCTATTTCCATGAAAATATATATGTTACTGCATTTGTGTGGGTATATGGGGGGGGCAAACCTGTCCACTGTACACATTTGCACAGACTATGCTGGTATTTGCTTTACATTTTGGTTCCATTATCAATACTTTTGTACCCTGTCTTGGTGACTGGAGGCATATCAGTAAAGAGCAAAAGGTCAGATTGTACTGGCATACATTTGGGTTTCAGACTTGTTACCCTTCATAGCCTTACTGCCACTGTGGGTCCTACTGTGCTATCACTTTGTGAGTCTGTAGGGGGGTTAATTCAACATTGCTACCATTTGTGTGCCTTTACTAGACATTTCTCTGTGTTTTTCTACAGCTGACTTCCTGTGTGGGTATGAGGGGTGGTTATAGGACCACCACCTTGACATCCATGCCTGTGACCTATGCCCTCCCACTTAGTTGTCTCCATACCTATACAGCAGTGGAATTTGCTACCTTGGGTACTACTGCATAGTGTGTGAAGGCCAGTTTTGTCTAGATATTTCCTGGTGCCCCACATAGCTCTCAGTTGTGTGCTGCTAACCCAGTAGGCTACCCCATTCCCTTGCATGCATGTATGCATGCATGCAGCATTACCATAGATATGCTAACAGAACATACTATTCCATTCATTTATTGTTAAGAAGACTAACTTACCTCGTGCTTGCGGCAGTTATGAGGATGGTGCTTGAGGGCAGTACACTGCCTATACATGGTAATTTACAGGTAATGTGATGTGTGTGTCACCCATTTTACTGTGTGTGTGAGTCAGGGAGAGGTGTCACTCCCTGGGGTCCCTACAGTGTCTGTATGTGTGCTATGCAGTGCCTCTTTGCCAAGGCATGAGCATACTGGGCATGCCTCCATCTTCCTACAGGAGCAGTATCAGGGGCCTCCTCCTGTGAGTCCTTCTGTGCCTGTGGGGACCTTGGCAATGGTGGTGGGCTGTGTGGCCCTTCCCCATGCTGTTCCTGCTGCAGCTGTTTTCACAGGATCATATAGTGGTGTGTGGCACATACTATGAACATGTGTGCACATGTGGCTGGAGAGTACTGCAAGGCTCCAGCAGATATGTCAATGCAGCAGAACCGTGACTTGACCATCCCAAACACATGCTCTATAATGATCCTGGTGTGTGTGTGTGTGTGTGTGTGTGTGTGTGTGTGTGTGTGTGTGTGTGTGTGTGTGTGAGTGTGTGTGTGTGTCTCATTATGGTGTTCTTGGGTGTGTGTGTGTGTGTGCATTTCTGATGGGTGTCATCATCCATGGCTCCAGTGCATAGCCAGCATCTCCCACCAGATGAACATATGGGATGCCCCCACTGGCAAATGCCTGGTACAGCTGTGATAAATGCCAGATATGGGAGTTGTGATAACTTCCAGGACTGCCAGCACACACATTCGTGATAATGCCCTGGGTATTGCACATGAGCTGGCAGTTGATGGAGGGGAAGCCTTTGCGGTTTATGTAGACTCTACCCTGTTCACTGGGTGGTGCTTTGATATGGATATGAGTGCAGTCTATGGCACCCAGCACCTTCAGGTATTCTGCTACACTGTGGAAGAGACGCATATTGCTGGTCCTCTCCTCACGGGTGTTGGGGAAGTAAATGTGCTCACTGGCATGTTTTAGCATGGCATCCAGGAACTGGTGGAGTACCCTTGATGCAGATGCCTGTGAGATCCCCATCATGTCCCCAGTAGGTCTTTGGAAAGTACATGTAGCTAGAATTCTTAAGGTTACACATACCTTGGTATCTACTGGGATGGAATCCCCACTGTTGGTTTTAGCTCTGAGTTCAGGCTGGCACAGCTCAGTGATTTGCTGAAGTATGCCTCTGTCCACCCTGTAGCACTCTACTATCTCCAGATCATGTAGCTCATGGTAGGTTACTCTGGGTCTGAACACTCTTCTCCTCCTCCTTGGTCTGTGGTGGTTCTCAGCATTATCCTCCTCTCTGCCCTCAGCCTCTAGCACATACTGATGGCTCAAAGCAATGGCAGCCCCTAACATTTTTCCAGTTAAAATTCTCCCACATGTATACAACAATGGTGGAAAGTTTGTGAGAAAAAAACAGAATATAAGGCATTTCCATACCTTATATTGTTGTGCTGCAGATGCTGCCTGTATGATTGGCTGAATATGATGCATTCCAGCTGCCACCTATATTACTCATGGCTTTGATTTGGCCACAGTGAGTGTTAGATGCATTACTGGTAATTTGTGCATGATTGCCTTTATTCTGCTGTTGCCCTTTTTTTATTTTTTTTTTTTTTTACTTACATCTCCTCCCATTTTCAGCTGTGCAGCCACCTGCTAGCTGTATTATTGTGTGCTTTGCATGGCCCATTGTGAGTTGCAAGAGTCCCATATTAGTGATTTCTACTTCATTTCTCCTTTATTGTGCTTTTGCCCTTTATTTATTTATTTATTTTTACATTTCCTCCTGTTTTCAGCTATACAAGCACCTGCCAGCTGTATTACTGAGTATTTTCAATGGCCCATTATGTGTTGCAGTATCCCATATTGCTGTTTGTACTGCATTTCGCTTGTTCTGATATTTCCTTTTTATTTTCCAATATCCTTCCTGTTTAAGCCCCGACTCACCACCCAGACCCATTTAGCTAGTGTAAACAGCAAGAAATGGGCCTCCCCTGGGCGCGAACATGCGCCTCCATTCATGGAATAAGACTATACAGCCTCAGACACACCCACTTGCTTAGCTGTGCTTAGCTAAGCACAAATAAAGCAAACGGAGCTCCAATGTGCTTATAGCAAGCATGACATGCCCCCTTTTCATGTTAGTTGCTTCTCCTGTCTACACAGTGCTGTTAGAGTACCTACACAGTTAGGTGCAGTGTGACAGAAGAATTTTCTGATTCAGTATAAGTCCACTCATTAACATACCCCACTGCCTTACACCATAATTACTGCACTACACAAGAGCCTTCCCCCTTAGCAACCACTGTGCTCTGCCATTGCTGACATTCTGCATGCCATAAATCCTAATGGCAAAATGCAGATTTCCCTTATAATTCAGTTTTCACTTTTTTTTTTTTTTTTTTTTATTTTCTGCCCCATCCCATTTGCGTGCCACTTCCCAAAGCTTAAACAGCCAAGATCGGCCAAAAAAAAAGATTTATTTTCATGGTAATACAACAGTTTCCCATGTCAATGGCCATATATTTGGCCATTGGCATGCCTAACTGCTCTAATACATGTTTTTTTATAGCTGTCATGTCTCCGTTTTGTTATTTGCAGAAATGTATTTGGTTAGTAACCAAATACATTTCTACAAATAACACTGTTCCTGCATGGAGACCTGCCTACTTCCTGGATTGGTATATCTGCTCATTTCCATGGTTTTCGACAACAAATGAGCTGATTAGCTTACAGCACAGCTTTCCTTGCAGGAACAGTGTAGAGCTGCTCGTGCACGTCAAAACTGCACGTTCGTGGATCGCTCGGCGGCCATATTACGTGCAGGAGCAGCTACACTGCTCCTGCATGGAAATTTTAATTTGTGAATCCCATGGATTGTCTTCTGGAGAGAGTTAGTCATTGATATTGTAACTATGAATGTAGACTGTTTAAAATGTATCGTTTTGAAGTTTTTGGTAAAATACAATATAAAACAAACAAGGTGGGGGGCTACACCCCTCACAACCCCCAAATGTGGGGTTTGTGCCCCCCACACACCCCCTAACTAAATATACTAACTCCAGAATCACACTACAGTGGGTAAAAGGGCATATACCTTTTACTTGCCTTACAGTATTCTACACAGTGTCATATATACTAACTTCAGTTCAGTGAAATGAGTTTTCAGTAATTTGTGTTTTCAACGATGTGGTTGGGTGAAATAAAATTCAGTGAAATGAGATTCAATGAAACAATGTTGACCCACATATTTATATATATATATATATATATATATATATATATATATATATATATACACACACACACACACACACACACACACACACACACACACACACACACACATACCATAGATGACACTGCATAGTTTTGCAGATGTGTACATGCAGCAGATGAGTATGTTGAAGTGTTTGACAGACAACTGTATGTACTGGCCGAAAATTGTGGATTCTAATACCACTAAGATGAACAGTTAAGGGAAAGGATTGTGATTGGGCTGGATGATGAAGTATCCCAAAGGTTAGAGTTTGAAGTTAACCTAACTTTAGAAAAAGCAATACAGATAGTCATGGAGATTATGTATTTTGCATGCCGGTTACCAAAATTACACGCATTTTGTTTTCACATACATTTCCAGAATTTTTTTAAATGAAAAGTTGACAACCCTATTCATAGCTTTTCTGCCAACAGACAGAAGGAGGCTGGGCCATAAAATGACAAAGCTAGAAAAACAAAAATGTAGGTGTCCACACTATGGCCAAAAAGCACACCAAAAACAAGGTGGATGGAGAGAGTGGCTATTGCAGCAGTGATCCTTTCAGCATCTACTATTATGATAAGCTTAGCTATATTTGTAGATTCCCCTAGCTAACTACTTTTAGGAGGTGGAAATAGAAGGGGCCAGGAGCCCTTGAAGAATGGTCCTAGCAAAATATGATGTAAACCTAGAAAAGGAATCAAGCTTATAGTGCTTTGTCAAAGTATGTACAGAGGACCAAATAGCTGCTTCTAGAATCCTCTAGAATCCAATCCTTTCCAAAAAGCTGTAGGTGAAGTCAAGGCCTGAAAGAATGGGCCTTGACCCTGTCTGGAATAGTTTTGTCATGCTGAATATAGCAAAAGGTAATAGCCTTCGGCAACCATTTGGAAATAGTCTGTTTTGACAAAGGTTGTCCCTTCTTCTTTTTTAATATTTTTGTTTATTTCAATGCAAATAATTTCAACAAAACATCAAAGAAGAAATTCTAATCAACACTAAATAACATAAAATACAAAGCTAATACATTTAAACACAAAAACATTAAGTGATGTAAACTACATACAACTATTTTCACAAGAATGATGATGTGTGCTCGCTATTTAATTGTTATAGATTGAAAAGAAGAAAAAAAACAAATTGAAGGATTTTATTTCAAAAACTCTTAAAAAAGGAAGACTGAGAAAGTTTATTAAATACTATTTTAAAACTTTTATATGTTTGAAGCTTGATTCTTTGAAACAGGCTGTCACTTCTTATATTTACAAGAAATGAACAATTGATCTGAAGATCTGAAAAATGTCATTCTGTCAAGACAGTACCTGATTTGTCTGTATATATCCACAGTATGGAGTATCTTTCCTCCTCATATTTAGATTCAGGAAAGAAAATTTGAAGATAGGCTTAAAGTAAACTCAGATACCATTTTAGGCATAGAAGAAGGATTAGTTCTCAAAGAAACCCTATCCGTAGGGAAAAGGAGATAGAGTTTACTCATCACAAGAGCTTTTTTGTTGTGTCTTTCAGCTTTTCCCGGTTAGGGGTCACCACAGCGGAACTCCAGTCCGCTAATGATTGGTAGTTGATTTTTACGTGCCGAGTTACCAGCCCTGATGCACAACCTTCAATGAAGGTACACCCATTCACGCATGTCTCCACGCAGAAGATGCTCTAGCTGAGAATCGAACCGGACAGCGTCTTACTGTGAGGCGACAACGCTACCGCAGCACCTCATCACAAGAGCTTGCAACTTAGATAATCTTCTTGCAGAGGTCAGAGAAATCTGTAAAAGGACCTCAAGCCAACCAGGTAAGCTGGTTCATGTGGAGCAAGTGTTGGCTTCTAACACAAAATTAAGATCCCATGGATGGGCTAACATTTTTCTTGGAGGCTTCTTATGGGAAACCCCTTTCAAAAATATTTTGACGCAATACTGCTTTGAAAGAGGAAGATCCATGGGCAGACATGTTGAAATGGCCAATAACTGAACCTTGACAAAGGAATAAAAAAGGTCATAGGATAATAACTCGCACAAATATTGTAAAACTAGAGAACAACTAGTCTTGAATGAGTGCTGGTTATGTTGCTAGTACCAATTAGAAAATCTTTTCCATTTTCTAATATATGATTTTCTAGTAGCAGGCTTTATTGCGTCTATTAGTTCCTGCTTCATGTCCTCAGTAAACAGTTGTCTAAAGGAAGTAAGACCCTATCATCCTGGCAGTCAACTGAAGTTGATTGATATAAGAATGTATCAAGCACCACTGTTCTTCTGTGTTTAGACCCAGTCACTGAGGAAGATTGTGGTAATTGCCCCTAGTTATTTCCAAAATAAGGAGATCTGCAGTTGCCTGAGCCAGAAGAGAATCACCACAGTGACTTTGGGGGATTCCTTCTGAATTTTCAGAAGTACCATGGATATTAGTGGAAAGGGTAAAAAAACATACAATAACATTCCTGTCCAAAGAAAAGGCATCTTTATCTTCCAAGCCTTCTTGCATGGAGTCCTGGAACAGAACCATGCCGATTGCTTGTTCAGAGAAGAGGTAAACAGCCCTTCTTGAGGAACTCCCCACAGATGGATTAAATCTTGAATGTCTCCCTAATCTAGTTTCCATTCGTGGTGGTCTGCCTCGGTCCTATTCAGCTTGTATGTCACACAGTTTTGCTCTGCTGGAATGTAGAATGCCTGTAGAGTGAGATTATGCTGTGAAGCTACATCCTAAACTAACATGGCTAATCTGCAAAGGGGTATTATCTGATTCCCTTTTGCTTGTGAATGTACCACATGACTGTGATATTGTCTATAGCCACTTAAAGAGGCCCTAGGGACCAAAGATAACTCAGAAATTTGAGTGTCTTGATTGGGGAAAGCATCTCCTTGATATTATTATACTTGCATCTGTCCTTGGTGCCCCACACCTCCTGCACCTTTATCCCTCCTGAAAATGCTCCCAAGCAAAGTCTGAGTCATCTGATGTTACTGCTTTGGAGTATATAGGGAGAAGGGAGACCTGGAATTAAGGATATCTGTTGTCTCCATCAAATGATTTCTCTTCTGGCAAACCTCAGCACTGGGATATGAAAAGATATAGGGTGGTAATGCTGGGACCAAAAGAATTTCAGATATCACTGTATCTTTCTTCACAAGGAGTCTTGCCAGGGGTATAATGAGAATCATAGATGCCATGAGACCCCAAATCTTGCAGTAATCCATTGCAGTGACTGAGAAATAGAATGAGATATTTATCTATTTTTTTCTCACAGAAGAAAATCTCTATGAACTGAAGTGACTAACTGACATCCCAGGATCACAATAATGTGTGAAGGAGTCAAGAAAGAATTTTGAATTTTCTCTTGGAATCCCAGCTTGTGTAATAAATCTCTTATTCCTGACACTTTGAAAAAGATTCTGCAGAGATAAGTAAGTCATCTAAATATGGAAAAATGTGCATACTTTGTAGCCTGCAATGAGCTATAACAGGAGGTAGACACTTTGTAAACACCCTTGTTACAGTGAATAATCCAAAATGTAAGGAAGAGAGCTGATAATGTGATCCATATGCACAAAATCTAAAGAAACATCTGAAGACTGGATGAAAGGGGATGTGACAATAGGCATCTTTTAAGTCTAGTGTTACCAGAAAACTTGAAAAAGTAAGAAGAGATAGGCTAGAAAGAAGCAACATTTTGAATTTGGGCACAGTCACAAACAGGCTTTGGGAAACAAAGATCCAGAACTGGACCCCAAGCATTTTCTTTCTATGGCACTTGAACATCCTTGAAAAAAAATGCCCCCACTTGGAAAGGAGGAGCTGGTTCTACCACTCCTTGGAACAGCATGTGATGATAAACTAGTGGAAATAAAAGAGTCTAATCTGGAGGATGAGGAATGACCCCCTAGAAAGGATGAATTTCCTCCCACTGCCATCTGTAACCTTGTTGAATGAAGTTTGCAAGAAACTATTGACAAAAAAATGGAGATTCCGACTTTTTTTGGAAGAAAAAAAGTGCCAGTGTGGGAGATGCTTACAAGGTCTCTTGAATAGTCATCCAGACCTGTTGTACTGTCCTTGAATTTGGGAAGTATGAGATTTTTTTGGAACTTCTTTGACATTTCTTCATAAACATCTGTTTGCCTGTATTTTGTTGAGACTGGTTATTCTGCTTTTTGCCAAATCTGGTTGACAAGATAGAAAATTCCTTGAAAATTTGGAAAGGGGGGCTGGAAAATCTTAAAGATTCCTAGGATCAGATTGTCCCTTTCATCACACTTTTTGATCACCTCTGCAGCAGAGGAGCCAAACACTAAATCTCTAGCCAAGGGTGAACTTAAAATCTCATTTTTAACATAATCTGTGAGTGTGAGAATGCAGCCATGCAGCAAATGGTAATCTATAAAAGTTAAATTTTTGACATAAAATCACAGTAAAAGCACCATGCCAACTCCACAGAAGTTGAATAAACACAATTTCTCCACATAAAACATTTTTCATTTGTTAGCCAACTTTTAAACTGACAGGAAAAATGAACACTCTGATTATAGTCTCATGACAGTCCATTAAAACACGACACTCCTAGCTTTAAAATAGCCTTCCTGTAGAGAAAAGTGATAAAACAGCAACATAAATAAGAAAACAGAAGTTATTTACCACAAAGGGAACTTATCTGCCCAGCAAATGAACAGCACAAGCCAACCTTCAATTTTCAAAAACCTCTGAGGTGAGCACTCTTCGGTGGCAGTAAAGCTCTGAAGGGCTATATGCCCAAACTTGTCTTTCAGTCAAGTCAGCTTAAGCTAGACATTTGGGAGGATGGAATGTGCCATGAAGGTTTGGAAGCTGGCTGGCTGTTATGGCAGAAAATAACCCATATAGCTAAGGCTATAGCAGCAGTGATCGACATAATAAACTTATGCATTTTCCTCAAGCTTAAATTAGTTAAATTCAGTACTAGTTATTTTATGTTGATGTATTTTACAGTTTGAAGGGCACATTTTGCCATATTTTGCTATGGCAGTTTATAACATTCAGTACTTTCCCACCCTTAGTTGTAACCACACAGATTAATTATGTTTCTAGCCTTAGCCTTGGTGAATATGCATACTGTGCTCTTTTCCAGATAACCAATCAAAACCAAAGGTGGTAAAATGTACATTATGGCATCAGCATAGAAAACTGCATCACAAGAATGTTTGCAGTCTTTTGTTTTTTAATCCAAAGGATGCAAGAGCAGGATAAGGTGTGTCAAGACATCTCTCTTAATAGAGATAACATGAAGATCTAAACTTGGTTTTCTGTGATTCACAATCGTTATCAAGACATTTCACCCTCACCCATATCAATTGCAAATGCATACTATATATAAAAATGACCTTAAAATATTAAGACACTTGGTACCAAATATTTGATTTCTTATACCAAAAGTCCTTACCTCTGTTTCTCTTTGACTTGCATCACAGCATATTTTAAATAAGTCCAAAGCAGTACTCTTCTAGACATCTGCTAGACTATGCAAATCACCTTCTAACTACCCAGTTACATTTTCTGTGCACTACCTGCAACAACATTGGAGTTATCTTGATCCAAGCTTGCCATTCTCTGTGTTGACAAAGTTGGAGAAAATTCACAATCCATGTCAGGTGGATTTATAGGTTCATAGATCAGTACTAAGCCAACTGCCCTTGCGAGCCATTTTAAGCCTAGCCAATTATCCCTTGTGAGACTCAAACCCTGCACCTTGTGTTTGTAAGGTAAACAACTTAACCATTAGGCCACCCTCCCAACCAGTAGCTTGTAATCTTTCCTTAACCTAAAGGACCACAACACACTTCTTAATGGTACACTTTTTTCATAAAGCTAAGGGCCAAATTCCAATAGATTTGCACTTAGTGTAAGTGACCACTTACAGTGAGAGCAAGTCTTTCAGAACCAGGGCAAACATATGCTGAGAGCAAATCTTTGGAAATCTGTCCATAAATGTAAACTTCCATTACTCATTGGTTTTGAAAAAGACATACTTAAACTTCTGAGAATCATTAAATTATAAATTAATATTTATACCAAATGCCAAGCAAGAGAAATCATCATTGCACCATCATAAAAACTGCAGGGGTCTATATTATCATATCGCATGCTCAGAAGAGCAAATGACAGATAATCAACCCCATATAAGTGAAAGCTTACAACGTTGAAGCTTCAGAACAGCGATTATTTTCCAATGGAAAACAATTGCTGTTCTGAAACAAAAAAAAAAAACAACAACAGTAAAACATTACTTATTGTGGGGGGGGGGGCCTTCACCCCCCACACCCCCCTAATTAAATATACCAACTCTGAGATCACACTACAATGCTGAAAAGGCAAAGTAGCAAAAGCAGACAAACAAATTCTTTCCCAGGGAAAGAATTTGCTAAAAAGCCGCTTTGCTGTTTTGCCTTTTCTCGCTTTACTGTTCGACAAAGACGAATTTGACAACCTGCGTCTGCTACAACATAATAGGGAACCAAAACACAGGTTGCTTCATTGTTCACCATCATGTTTCCATTCTGCTTATTACACTTATTCTTACAATCCTCCAACATTGACACCATGTTTCTCAGGGTATATTTAACAAAGCAATACCAGGCCTCTATGCTTCTCTTCTAGCAACTCTCAAGCCCTTAACATTCATTATATGTCTTTCTTTTATGGTAGGAATGTCTCTGTGATCCAAGGACCCACATATGTGTAGGTTTTATTTTTGACATTATTTTATATTGCTTTATTTTATTTGTTTACTGAGGTAATCAACAGATCAGTAATGGCCATTTGTAGGCAGAGCCTGTATGAATGAACATTCACGTGAGGTCACAAAGCAGTCATTAGAACCAATTTAAACAATACAAGAATATGCAAATTATTTACAATATTTATATACATTGAAAGTAGATATGAAAGTAGAAATACGGAGTGTAGGAAATGAGGGAACTAGAGACCAGCTGGGTTAGTATTAAGTGTGATTTACTTAGAAAGAGGGATTATAGGTAATTAAGTATTATTGTATACATTTATCTACAGAACTGATGTATAATGAGTCAAAATGGTACAAAGTGGAGTTGAGCTGAATTTATCTGACCTTTATGAGGACAAGTATATACAGTTTGCAGTAAAATCTGGGTAATTACATTCCTTCCTGATGAAAGATAGTTAGGATATATCTCTGATGGAAAGATGGAGGGATTCCTAGATACAAAGAGCAGTTATGGAGAACGTGTGCCTAGTGGATTTGAGAGAAGACCTTGAAGTACAAACCCGTCATTTTGATCGTTGCTTAATGGACAGCTAATTTGCTTTTTTAAGAATGAGGCAATAATATTTTTTTGTGGGAACTTTGTAATTAAGTAATGGGTGGAATTAGAAATGGTTTGAAGAGTGGTGGTACTATGAATGAAGACAGTGGTGAAATGAGGAGGCCATACTTAGGCTGGGGTAGTAAGATACGTTTTACCAATGGGATGATCTGGCAGTTTAGGAGAGGAAACAGATGATCATTTGCCCCAGAAAGGGAGGTTGTTTACTTTTGATTTTTTTCCTAAGTGATACTGGAAGTTGTGGGACTGGTTATCCAGAGTCTTATGTATTTGAATAACAATAGGTTCATATGTGTTTACTACGCTAACGACCACAAGGGCCTTTTTAAGCCTAGCCATGTATCCCAAATCTCTGACAAGTTCTGATACCCTTGATAAGTGTAAGTATGGGCCTGGGAGATGAACCATTTGCAGGTTACCTGTGTCCATTAGAGACATTAGTGCCAAACCAGAGATGAAGTTTTGGTTTCCCATCCAATGTGGTTTTGTTTGTTGAGGTCAGATAGTCTTTGAGATGTTCCAAAAAACACTTTGTTTTGGTAGGATTCAGAAAAATATTTGTGCTGGATTAGCCATTATTGAATTTCATGAAGGTCAGACTGGAGTTGAGAATGGGTCAATGAGAGAGATGGGTTTGATCTATAGATGACCTTGTCATCATTTAATAGCAGAGAGGAAAGAAAGAAGGGGAAAGGGGAGTCTGCCAATGAAAATGGAAAACATGACAGGAAAAGAATGGAGCCTTGGGGGACAACTTTGAGAAATGGATAACGTGGGAAAGGACTCTATTTTGACTTTAAAACACCTGTTATTCAAAATGCTTTTGCAAAAGGGTAAGGATTCATTGCCAGTACAGATTTGTACAAGACCTTTATAGACGAGAGGATGGCTGATCATATCAAAGGCTTTAGTGAGGGTAATGAAAAGTGATCCTGTAATGTTATCTGTTTCGCAAAGGGTTGGTTTGGTGCTGCAGCCAAATCACATTCCACGCTACTTATGAGACATGAAGTGATATTGATGGATGCATTGTGAGTGTTGATCACAGACATTTTTCCAAAATTTTATCTAGTGTGCAGTGGATAGAAATGAGGAGGAAGTGAAAACATTGCACACAGCTGGATTTGCTTATTTGAAGAGGTTTAATAATGACAACTTTTCAGATTGCAGGCATGATGTTTTCAGCTAGACAGAGGTTAAAGATATGGATTGGGGGGTATTATCTGCAATGACAGACAAACCAATGGAGGATATTGTTGGAATCAAGAGGGACTCTGTTTTTTGTTATTAAAATGTTTGTCAGGGATACTTTGTTTTATTTGTTTGAAGTAGAAGGGAGGACAATACTAAATTGAGTAGGACAGTTAGCAAAGAGGGTAATGAGGGAGCTGGAGTAAGGACAGATGGTGCATTGAGTGGAGCTAGTGAAGGTAAGTCATTGAATGTATTTAATTTTTGTTTACCAGGAAAGTCTGACATGGAACAAGTCAATTTTCAGCAGAGGCCCAGGGGGAAATGCTCCAGGCACATGTCTTTGTAGCATGGGAAGAAACCAGAGCACCCAGAGGAAACCCACACAAATGCAGGGAGGACATGTAGACTCCACACAGTAGGCCCCCCAAGCCAAAAATTGAACCAGAGGACCTCTTGCTGTAAGGCAACAATGAAAACCACTGCACCACTTAGCTGTCCATTGCTGAAGGAAGGCACTAGTGGAGGGTATGATTTTACTGTATTGGTAAAAGTTGGAGGAGTTAGAGTTATATGGATGTTTCCATCCTATAATGAAGCTAGAGTTCTTACAGAATTGTTTTAGGGAATGCATGATCTCTGCTTGTTTGCTTTTGTGCAGGGTGGATTTATGTCTTCTGATGGACTGTATGCTTAAGATTTTTAGGGTTGTGTAATGTATGTGATTTTTTAAAGAAGGGTCGGATTTCGATTTTTACCATGCTTCATTTGTAAAATTGTAGAAGTTGTTTTAATATTTTTAGTAATCTGGTTGAAGACTTTCTGCAGTTTTAATAGTTTTTGAATTTCTGAGAAAAATTGGTCTTGAAGTTAAAAAGGGCTGTGGATTGGAGATATGTGGCAGTGTTGGGGGTCATATCCTAAAAGAATGGCGGACCATGAGCAAGAAAGAATGAAAATTTGAACTTGGAAATGCTTACAGTGAATTATCATCTGAAATATTAAAGGACTGGAGGGTCTTCTATGGATAAGTTGCTAATGGAGAAAGTAATGTGGATAACTGAGTGCTTCTGGGAGTATGGAGATGTTTTACATGGAGGTGGGAGTGTTTGTGATAATAAGGTCAAGGGTCAGTGCTTAGAAGATTTGAAGTTATTTCTAGTAGGTTAGAAGACTACTTGAATTGGGCCATAACTGGCTAGGATGTGGGATATGTCAAATGGGAGAGGACCAAGGAAAATGAGATTGAAATCTTTGATAATAAGAATATAGCATTGTTTTGGAATAAGGGATAAAGTGCAAGATAACAGGCTAAAGAACTTTAGAAGAGAGAAGGGGCAGTGATGAATACTGCCCCATATTGAAGAGGAATTGTAAAAACATGCAGTTTGGGTTTGCAGGAGTAGAGGCATTAGCTTGGGCCATGCTAATGGTATTGGGATTGTTTTTTTTTGCAGGACTAAAGTTCTATCATATTTAGCTTTACCAGGTCTGCACTCTAACAGAAAATTATAGGAAGGAAGGAAATTCTGGAAATTGGGGTAATTTGGTATTACATGGAAAACTGTAATTGCTTGAATATCTAGATTATGTTAATGTATGAAGGCATATGTTTGTTTAATATTGTTTCTGAAGCTATGTGCATTTAAGTGACCAGCAGACAGAGTGGGATGGAAAAGAAATTATGTTGGAACATGGTTATTGTGGAGCCCTCAGTTGGTTTCAATATTACCAATTAGTTTAAAGAAATTGAAACACAAATTGCTAAATTAAAATTAAATAAGGCACCATGAAATGACGGCATTATTCCAGAAATCTATAAGATCTTGCCTTCGAATTCCCTAGAATTATTACATAAGGTATACAGTATTGCTCATAATGGAAATATAATACCACCCTCATGGAAGTACACTTTTATCACCCGCATACTAAAATCCAATAAATATCCCATTCATTGCTCATCATATAGGCCAATGTCTCTGTTAAATGTTGACTATAAAATGTTTATGTCAATATTTGCAGATAGGCTTAAAATCTTATTACCATCCTTAGTAGAAGACGATCAAACTGTTTTCATTATAAATAGAAATTCTTACGATAATATTAAAAGAACCCTATCTTTAATAGAATCAGTTAAACCTTTAAATAAAAATCTAACATTAATCAGCCTAGATATAAATTGTGCATTTGATTCAGTTAATTGGGACTACTTATTTATTTTATTAGAAAGATTAAACTTTTCAAATAATTTTATTAGTTTAATAACCCAATTATATCAAGGTAGCCAAGCATACATTAAAATAGGAACAAATATTTCTCAAAATATCCTCATTATTAAAGGCACCAAACAAGGTTGTCCATTATCTCCCTTATTATTTATATTAATTATGGAACCCTGGGCCAACTTGATAAGAAATAATATGGAATTTGAAGGATACAAGGTAAGCTCAAATGAATCCTCCAAAATAAAAATGTTCGCTGATGATATTCTACTCACAGTAGAAAGGAAATAACAATTCCATCAGAGCATTATTCTCAGATATGGAGTATTTTCAAAAAAATCAGGCTTACTCTTTAATAATAACAAAACACAAATACTAATAATTGGCCCTAAGAAATTTGATTTACAGGATGATTATAAAATATACATAACGCAATCAAAAGAAATATGTTATTTGGGTATTGTAATTACTAAAAATATTAAAGATATTGTTCAAGTAAACTATAACAAACGTCTAAAGGCAATAGAAAACCTTACTCAAAAATGGAATAAGATCCCATTCTCAATGGATGAGAAACTTTTAATAATTAAGATGATCTTTCTGCCCAAAATGTTGTATATTATTCAATCAATCTCTTTACCCCCTCCTACTTATGTTATTAAAAAATTCAATTCTGTGATGCATACATTTTTATGGTAGCCGAACAAACCCAAAATAGCTTGGTCCACTCATATGAAAAATTGGAATAATGAAGGTATAGCTATCCTGAATTTAGAAATGTATGCAATCTCATCAATGGTTAAAACTGTTTCTCTTGTTATAGATCTGCAATACTCAGCCAAATGGAAAAAAAATCTAGAAATTTTAGTTTGTAAAACAATAAATAACAACAGGTCCCAGAAAATAGACCTGTTAAATAATACTTTCATATGGGTTTTAAAAGAATACATTACTTTTAATAATACTCAGAATTTTAAATCAAATTCTATAACTCTTTTATTGAAATCTTTCAGAAATTTAATGTTTAAATTTAATGATTTTAAAGCTTGGTTATTTCTGTTATTTCCAATAGCCTACACACACAGGATTGTATTATCTTCTGATTATACAACAATGTGTTCATTTAAAGAAAAAAATAATAATATTTTGGTTTCATGTGATGTTAAATAATGACTTAAAATCTATTAACATACTTAAAAATGAATGTGAAGATGTCTCACTTTCTTGGTTGGACTTAGATGAAGCAAGGAAATATATTTTAAATAAGTTCGATACTATGTTTTTTACAATCAAGAATTCAATACCTAAGATTATTCAATATATGTTTTTATCTATACAACATAAATCTCCTACCAAAAACATATTATCTCACATATGTAAAATAATTACACTTGACTTGGAAGCTGTTTCAGATACCAATTGGAACTACTTTACTTTAGTTAATAATCATTCTCCTACAGAAAATGATAAAATAAACATATTACAATCAGCTACCCTTACCACCTCATCATTGAAAAGGAATCTTTTTACTTGGAGATATTTACACAGATCTGTTATTACCCCATTCTCTCTTAGTAAATTTAACAAAAGTAATGTCAACTGTTGGAGGTGTAATAAAGAAGTAAATGCAGAATGGGCTCACATGGTATATGATTGTGTAATTTTTAATGAATTTTGGAAAAATGTTAATTCCTTTTTACAAGCTATTTTCACAGATAATTTTACTCTCACCAAGTCACTAGTTATTTTCAGTACTCCAGTACCTAACTGTATAAGCAAAGCTAATCAATCTTTAGTCTGGACTATATTATCAGTTGCCACAAAAATAATTACAAGAAACTGGAAATCCAGTACTACTCCATCAATTCAAGAATTCACAACTTTGCTTCTGGAAGTCATTTGGAATATTTAACTATCAAATCAAGATCTCCTCGGAATACTGTTAAATGCAATATATGGGGAAAAAGTCTACAATTTATTACAAAAGTAATTATTTAATCAATTTATAATTGTTGAAAATGTCTTTGTATATAGTTTATTTATGATTGTTGTATCATTATTTGACTATTTGAAAATTGTTCATTTCTAATGTACATATTTATTTTTCAATTTTAATTCTAATAAAACTGTTTTGAAAAAAAAATATTACCAATTAGTAATAATATTGACTGAAGTAGTCTGTCAAAGGGGTTTAGCAATACTATTACTAATAGCTGATAGTAATAGTAATAGTAGTATTGCTAAAACTGAGGTAGTCTTTCAAAGTGGTTTATTACTTAGAGTTATAAAGAAATAGGAGTTCATGGATTTGGAGAGTATTTTGAAAAGGATATTATGTAAAGAGAGAATGGCAGAAAAGGATTTTGGGTGGAAACCATATGGCTGGTTTACATTTTCAGAGAAGAGGAGGGTTTGGGGAACATGGAAGGGGAAGGTATGTAGAAATTATAGCATGGTGTAAATAGAGGTTTGAGTTGTTTGTGAGAATGGGAAGTGATATGGAAGACAGAAAAGTAGAAGTGTGTTTATTAAAGTAGACCGGGTGAAAGACATGTTGGAAGTGTTTTGTGAGGGTAGTGTATTTTAAGGGGGTTGGAGTGGGAGGAGAAAAGATGAGAGAGATTACAGAATATGCAAAGTAGCTGGGGATTTAGAGATAAGCAGAGACTGAAGAAGGTAACACCCCTTGCTGTGTGGTAGCAATCAGTTTACATTTACGCAGATCAGCCACTGAAAGAAGTCAATGTAGTTTATGAATTCAGCAGCCAGAATAGATTATATCCATCCATCCATCCATCCATCCATCCATCCATCCATCCATCCATCCAACCATCCATCCACAAGCCCTTTTTCCCCATTATTTGCTCATGGTGTTGGGGTGTCACTTCTATGTTCATACTTCCAAGTGTCTAGCCCCTGTCATGGTTGCTCTTCCATACCACACACACACACACACACACACACACACACACACACACGCACACACACACACACACACACACACACACACACACACACACACACACACACACACACATGCACACACTCATACACTCATGCACAAAAGTCACTGAACACACACACGCACACACGAATCACCCACCCACAGCCAAATTAGAGTGTCAAATATACCAAATGCATGTCTTTGGAATATGGAAGGAAACTGAAGCACCTGAAGAAAGACCATGTGAACACAGAGAGGACATGCATACTCCACAAAGAAAGCACCTTAGGTGAGAATCAAATCAGAAAAACTCTTGCTGTGAGGTGTTAATGTTGCCCTCTGTAAATAAAACTAGTAATAAAAACTAATCAAATGCCTCAGATGTTCTAAAACTAATCTAAGATATGAGACAGAGTATGTTAACCTAAGATACCCTTGTAAAAATTTGGGGATGGGTCATTGTTAAGCTTTTAGGATCATACAGTGGCTCTTGGGCTCCACACTATTAATTTATTTTATTATATTATTTATTCCTTCCTTCCTTCCTTCCTTCTCACATTAGAGACCGCCACTTCCATAGAGCAGAGAAATAAATGTAATCCATGAAAAAATAGGGAAAGCAGGCAGAGCTATGTATGCTTTCCCAGCTAAATGTATTTTGCACCTCATTATTGTTTAAGAGGCCCACGTAAATTAATTGTTTTGCTTGTGAGTGAAGCATGAAGGTGTCAGCAAACTCTCTAGCACAGCTTTAGTTGAAGGGCTCAGTCTTTACTCATGCAGGTTGCATATGCCAGAAAAATAAAAAAAATAGTTTACAAGGTTGGAAGAATAATTCAGTATCAGGAGAGATACAAATAAGGAGAAATACATATATGATTGTAAGGAACCAAGGTTGTAACCTCCTAAAAAAGGTGAAAAAGTGATATAAGAAGTGAGATTTATAGCAGATGAAGGAAGTGAACAGAGAAGGAAACAAATGACACATAATAGTAATAGCAATTAGTGACACAGATAAATTAAGAAAAGCTAGAGAGAGAGAGAGGGAATGAGAGAGATCTTCAGCCATTACGGTTTACTATCCATTTTAACAGCAAGGAACAGAAAAAAAAAACCAAGGACAATCAAACAGATTAAACTTAAAGTCTATACAGTCTACTCAAAATAACGAAGCAAAGTTACTGAAAAATACACATTATAGGGGTCTGGAAAACATGTAAATGTTACAGTGCTTGCAGCTGAATTAAAAGTAGGAAAAATATGCCAATTGCTCAGTCAAATAATAAATAAACATCTATATATCTATATCTAGGACTATATCAGGACTCTGGGGAGAATTTAATAAAGCCTACATGGACTTTTTTTCCATGTAGGCACCATGGCACACTGCATGGTTTCTGGTTTCTGATCCAGTAAATAGAACTGTGCAGTGTGCACACACATGCCAACAAGAAAGTATCTGTGGCATGCAAATAACCTCATAAGCAGGTGAATTGCATGCAAATGAGAGAGGTAGTGTGATCCAGCAACTGGATATGCAGTCCTTCAGGCCCTGTGTTGGTGTTTATAGTGTACAAATAAAAATTCTATGTACAGGATTTTAAACAGAGAACAGGGGCTGCAAAAGTATAGTTTTATGGACAGATAGCAGAAGCGGATATGTGCAAAATTATCCACTGTGTGCCCAAAACCATATAGGAAATACTTTAAAATAATATTTTTTAATCATCTGTGTATGTTTATAGGGTGTGCTGCAGTGCACAAACATGCTGTTATGAAAAAAAATAAATAAAAAAAAGATTGTAAAAAAAAAAACAAATTTAGTAGTATGTGACACTAATGTATTATAGGATCCTGATTGGAGTATCTACAATGGTGGAATGGTGCTGTTGCCAATGAGGCAGGGCCTGGAATCGTGTAGTATCTAGGTTGCGTGCATGGATCCCTATGCAAATGAGGTGGGGTTACTGAATAACACAAACAGGTATCCATGTCCACAGATCCCATTCATGAAGGTACAGAACTGTGTTGGTGTCCAGAGAAGATGTAGCTGACATCAAGAGGGGGTGTGTGTCTGAGGACTTGTAAGCTCATTGGAGCTCAGCTGCACCTGTTTGCACAGTCCACTGCTGTGCTCAGTGGGGGGGGGGGGGGTGTACACTGGCTTCTAAGCTTTGTTTACCTTCAGGGCACGTGTTTCAGGATGTTTGCATGGCGTGCTGCCATGCTGAGCATGACCTTTCAGGGGGGTTGTGCAGTGACTGCTGAACATTGTTTACCTTCGCAGATCCTGTTTGCGTGGTGCGCCACTGTGCTCAGCAGGGGGGGGTGTACACTGGCTGCTATGCTTTGTTTACTTTCAGGGCACATGTTTGCTTGACATGCCACAGTGCTCAGTGAGGAAGGCTGTCCAAACAAAATTGGCTGTAAAAGCCAATGGTATATTAATTACTGATGACTTCTGTTTCAATTAAACTAGGGCCATTAACAGTCTGTATTGATGTACTTGCTAGGTGGAATGCATCATAGGTAGCCAATCACACAACCTATACCTAGAGCAAAGCACTGTAAAGGTTGCATACACCCTACAATCTGATTTCACACCCATACTCTGCACCAGTGGAGTACAGACTTGGGATTTTTAACAGAGGAATGCTAGAGGCTGCTGCAGGTCTGCTACATCTGTATTTGCTAGATGCTGAGTTCAGTGCTGCTGCTGCTGCAGCTGACAGGCCTAGACTGAGAAGGAAAAGACTGTTCAGGCCCAGGGTAACCTTCCAGGGACTACATGAGCTGGAGATTGCAGACCGCTACAGGGTGGACAAGAACATGCTAAAAGAACTCACTGAGCTCTGCCACCCTCATCTCAAATCCAGAGTCAACAGAGGAGAACTCTTCCCAGTGGCAACAAAGGTATGTATAGCTTTTAGCATACTAGCTACAGCTACTTTCCAAAGACCAACTGGGGACATGATGGGGGTCTTGCAGGTATCAGCATCCAGGGTACTCCACCAGTTCCTGGATGCTATGCTACCATATGCCAGTGAGCACATTTAGTTTCCCCATACCTCTGAGGGAAGGGCCAGCAGTATGTAACACTTCTCTCATGCAGCACACTAGCCTGAGGTACTGGGTGCCATAGATTGCAGTCATGTACATATCAAGGCACCACCCAGTGAGGAGGGTAAACTCTCCATCAACCGCAAGGGGTATCACTCCATCAACTGCCAGGTCATGTGCAATGCCCCGGGCATTATCATGAATGTGTATGTGCTGTCAGCCCTGGCAGTTATCACGACTCCCATATCTGACAGGCATCGCAGTTGTACCAGATATTTGCTAGGGAGGACATCGCGCATGGCCATTTACTGGGGGATGCTGGCTACGCTCTGGAACCGTAGATGATGATACCCATCAGAAATGCACACACAGCCACAGAAGAATTCCATAATGAGGCACACACACAAACTAGAAAGATCATAGAGTGTGTGTGCTTGGGCTTCTGAAGTCACGGTTACAGTGCCTTGATATATTTGGTGGAGTCCTGCAGTGCTCTCCAGCCAGATGTGCACAGATGTTCACAGAATGTGCCATGCTACACAATATGCTCCTGCGGAAACAGCTGCAGCAGGATCAACAAAGGGAAGGGATACACAGCCCCCCACCAGTGTCTAGCTCCCCACAGCCACAATCACAAGAGGACTCAGAGGAGGAAACCCCTGAGGATGTCCCTGTAGGCAGACATAGGCATGCCCAGTATGCCATGGTCTTGGTCAAGAGACAATGCATAGCACATGCACTGACAACTTAGGGCTCTAGGCACTGACATCTTACTCCAACTTACATATATATGATGCCAGGCAACCCACACAACTTAGGGCTCTAGGCACTGACAGCTTACTCCAACTTACATATATATGATGCCAGGCAACCCACACAACCTGTACCTAACCATGTATTGGCTGTGTACTGCATGCATCAGATAGAGTCAACCCCGAACAACGGTTCTGTCAAGGGCTGCATTTGCAATGTAAGTCACTCACCTACACACCACTTGTAAGGAGTACTATAATATGCTATCGTATGTATGGACCTGCTGCATGTATAGAAGGGAATATAGTGGGCTATTTGGAGAGATGTAACATCCACATGGGACTACAGATAATCAGTCCAATAGTATGTGTTCCATAATATTTACTAGGCATCATGGTATGAATATTCACTACAGCAGTCAAGGGAGATACTATTTGCACTACTGTCTATGCCAGCAGATCATGTGCTGTTCTTCCCCCATCCCCAACACATCAGTGCTCCCATACAACTGCTGTAACAGTACATCTGCAATGATATATCAGCAGACTAGCCAATTCCAGGACTGCAACATAAAACCTGGCCACACGTTGCATGTCCCAAGTAATGCTTGGGTGATACTGCATGTCTGTATGCTGTTGATAGTGTGAGGAATGACACTACTCTGTTAGGTAGCTGGTGTGACTCACTGGGCTAGGGGAGTTAGCATGGGTGAAGGTGTTTATGGTTTGAATCTGGCAACATCCTCATCTTTTGCATGTCAGGTACTAGTATGGCGGTATTCTCACAGACTACCATACCCCTCAATCTGTTACTGCAAGAAAACTGGATGAAATCAGAGTGCATGTGGGGACAAAGGGCCAAAACTACAGACAGACATTATACATGCTCTGATGAACCTAGAAGGTGACTAGTATAACAACAGATTGCAACAGAACAGAATAGCTGCTGGATGTAAAGGCCATCACTTAAATGTGTCAGTAGTTAGTATAATTCACTGACTACATTATACAATATTATACCAGAACACCACAACTGTATGAGAAACAGACCACAAATATGGGGCAAAAAGCTGGACATTCTGCAAAAGCATGTATAGTAAGAGGTATACAGACTGTCACCCTGTGTGTGGTGTTACATTATGTAACCCAGTCACATATTAAGTACAGCACACAGCCAGGGAATGCCTTGGACAATTTCAGGGAAGTGCTGTACTGCAGAAACAGGTGCAGCAGCCAATGTGTGCAGCACACAAAATCTGGGACTGGAGTACAGGTAGCTCTGGCCTGAAGTCACCTTGTAAGTACTGACAGTCCCAGTGTGCATGCTTCTACACTTAGCTAACTTGAGCACAAGTCTGTTGCCTCTTCCTCACAAAGACCTGCTATGTGGAAATATGTCTGTACATACAGACAGATACATATACATATCTGTCTGCCCCTATCATCCTCACACATGATTAGTGCAGCTATCAATATGTATCATATATATGATATATATATATATATATATATATATATATATATATATATATATATATATATATATATATATATGTAGAGAGAGAGAAAGATATTATATATATATATATATATATATATATATATATATATATATATATATAGAGCGCTATTTATATATAAATTATAATTATACATAGACTCTCCACATATAGCTACCTAACACATGTACATAATGTACACACACAGCAAAATGTACAGAGATATCCCTGTTATACACATTTATATATATATGTATATATATATATATATATATATATATATATATATATATATATATATATATATATGTGTGTGTGTGTGTCTGTGTGTCTGTGTGTGTGCATGTGGGTGGAGATTTAAGAATGTTCCCACATTCCCTCGAAATGCTGAGGTTGTCTGCACTTACACATCGCAACAGTTGTCTGAAGGAACCAGACCAAGGCTGCAGCAGTACATAGTCCACTCACCAACAGACTCCTGTGCCTACGGAATGTCACCTTGTAGACAGACACAGGTGAGCAGGTGTTGTAATGTACAATGGTATCAATGCATGCCTTGGACAGGCCATATTGTCACTGGCCACATTGTTACCTATCTAACGACAACCAGCCACATATGGCCATGCTGGTAACTGTAGACACATAGCAGGGATATTAACAGGTATCCAACTCCTAGGACACTAGATACAGTAACAATACCAAGCAATATCACTCTGCAGGCCACACATGCTGTCCAACACAAGGCTAGTTGGGGTACTCCACAAGTACTGTGCCTGCCTATGTACAACAAATACAACCTGTAATGCATGTGATAAATGCTGCGAGCTATAGTGTGTAATAGTAGATAAGTAGGGGTTCTAATCTCACATAAGCCAACTCTGTATGTTTGTGTCTGTATAACTATATCCCCTTGCAACACTATCGACATATCCATATGGGCTATCTCTGTGCAATGGTTATGTATTTTATGGCCCTGTGACTGGCTGCTGGCCTCCAGATTGCCCTCCACTACAAGGCCTGATGATCTTATCTACCTTAAGAGTGCTGGCCGACAATCTTATATCAGATAAACTTTGTGGTGCATGTGATAAGTTTTGCGAGCTGTAGTATGAAAGAGTACATAGGTAGGGTTCTAATCTCACATCAGCTAATTCTTTGAGTGTCTGTGTAAATATATCCCCTTGCAGCACTATGGACATGGCCATATGGGCTGTGTGCAATGGTTATGCATTTTATGGCCCTGTGTCTAGCTGCTGTCCCTAAATTGCCCACCTCTACATACTCATAATTGATGTCTGCCATCTGTCTGACCTGGACACAGGATATTTGTAGATGTGTCAACTCCATTACCACACCTTCTAGATTTGTATGTTCACAAAACCCAGGTGACACGTAGCAAGGTTAGCAGACCTTATCACATAGTATGAAAGCTTGATTACACTGACTGCACCCATTATTCCTGATATACTGTGCTACACATAAGCACTTAGGGGGCCATGCATGTATACTGCCTTACCTTGCTGATGTCATGTTTCTGCTGTGCTGCCATGCCATCCTGTGCTGCTGTATTGCTGCCATGTGTCCATGGTTTATCCCCTCAGACTCCTGGAACAGAAACATACACAGGTCCATGACACACTTGTCATTCTATAACACTACCGCCAGTCCAGCTTCATGCAACAAAGATACACAAAGTGTGATTTGTAGACATGACAATGCCAGCATGCGGTACCTGTTGTGGCCCACAACAAGTTTCATGGCAAAACAATACTGCACTACACAAGTACATGTCAAGTAATGTAGACAATCTGTGCATCAGACACATATTAGCATTTCCCTGCATCGACAGCATGCATTGCAGTAATCTGGCACAGGTATCATCGCATGCACATAGTGTGTTGTTGGGGTCCTGGAGGCCTAGGCTGTACCAATTGACAGCATGTATGTGAGTCAGGAAAGGGTGCGGGTTAGATGGGCCATGGAGAGATGCCATGTGTGTCTGTTGGTGACCTGCATGTGAAAGTGGTGTTTGAGTGTGTGCGTGTTCACAGTCAAGCCTCCCAAAACCCCATCTGTGCCTCACTATGGACACCATCATCATCAGAGTCTAATGAGACACTGACATCTTGTTGTGAGGGGGCAGACTCCAACCTCGCCAGTCACCTGTGAAACCAAGACAAAAGCAATACATTACTTCCTGCACTTTTGTGTAAGGTAATCCACACAGACTCATAGAAATGAGGATCCGCAACTGCATTTCCAGTCTCACATTGTCTCATCTCTGCTCCCATGCATAACAGACAACCTCACAATAACATACACAGACCAGTCAAACCCTTTATAATATGCACTTCAGCCACATCCAGTTTAAGTTGCCAGTACAGTCTTCCTTTAAGGTATGTTATATGACAATATATTTGATAGATCTACACATAAAACCCAGTACACCTATGTTGAGAATTATATACCAGTACTATTGTCACTGGGCTCAGGTATGTACCATCTCCCTTTTGTGTTTGAACAGACATCTTAGAGTAATTGCCTCATGTATACCAGGCTGTGTAGCTGCTCATGAATATAAGTACAAATGTGTCGATGGTTGTTCAAATACACACCTGTGATTACCCAGTCTATGAACCATAGTCAACTGTTCCAGAATGAAACATACAAATATACTACTCTGGCTAAACACAACATTTGTACACAGGGCAATATGGCAGCCTTTAACTTTCATAGGGTAGCTATGATCCTTAAAAAACAGTATCACACTTACCATGTACAGGACCACTGACTTGGGACACACCTGACTGACCTATGAAAATGTGAGGGAGAGATATTTTCAGCACCACCAAATGTTACAGCACTACAAGGTAATATGTGCATATGTCCACATGTACAGAAGCTATGGTGATACTGGCTGTATTGCTGACATTCTGAGTATGTGTGCACAACTGAGCATAAACACTAACATCCTCCAATGCAGACAGATCTATCACCCATGCACAGGTATGTACAGCCTGCCACAATGACTGAGACAGTATTACACTAGTGAACACATTATGCTTACCTGGATGCTCCTTTGCTGTGGACACCGTGGCACCCACCTCCACAATGTATGGTCTGATGGATGCCTGGGAGCTGTCATGTGTGCCTAGGCTTGCCAGGAATTCCTCTGTGGCTGAGAGCGGTTGCTCTGTTGCAGGACCTCCACCAGTGGCAGCACATTCCTGGCAACAACAGCTTCCCTTCATTTTGCAGCATTCAACATGTCTGTGGCCCGGTATCAGACCTGCTCATAGGTTCTATCCTGCTGGCCAATCTGATTGACATCCCACACAAGGTCTGCCAACAATGCTGCCCACTGTTCCCAAGTACGCCTCCTCCTGGACAACAGTCTCTGAAGGTACTGTCTCAGTCCATCCACTATTATGTCATTCTCTGCATTTGAGAAGGGGGCATGTCTTCTGCTGTACATGGCTCCTGAAAGACAACAGAAGGGGAACACATTACAAGACCAGATATGTGGATGTCCACTATGTACAGATCTAGCACACCTATAATGGCCTGCACTATCAACTGCATCCTCACATGTCATACCCCACAGTCTGGCAATGCACTACCTGTGTGGATACCACCAAGATAGTAGCAATAATGGTGTATGCCCCTGTGTGCCGTGACAGATTCTGATGTATGTTCCTACACCCAGCACTGTAGTCTAGTCTGGTGTGTCCCCTATGGGCAAACTTCCACTAATATGTCATACGGCCACTGCCAAACAAATAGCAGTGTGCTATTGCAACCACTATATGGGGACTGTCTAGCAAAACCAGTGTGCCCCAATGACAGAAAACAATGCAAACCTGCTGTAGTACATCTTCCCTGTAGGCATCATACCTCTCAACTACACAGATGTTGGCAGACTATCAAAATGTTTGCCTCATTGCCTCATACATTTTGTCATTTTCACACAACATTGTGGATTTCTAACAAAAGTTTGGCCAATCTTGGATGGTTGATGTCAGAGAATGAAGACAGGCTTATGAATGTAAGACATCATACCTTCATAACACAGTTATGCTAATGTAATATCTGTTATTCTATTCACTTTCTTACATTGTACAAGCAATAGTTACAGTGTCCCTAATTTTGGGCCTTTGTCCCTCCATTAACTGTGGCGTTTTTCAGTTACCTTCATGTAACAGGTTGACAACTATGTTAAGCATAGCTCTCAACCAGACAGAGAACAACATAAACAGAATCATGGACTTAGCCAGAGTATATCAAAGGCAATCAGGGACACTGTTAAAATGTTAGACTTATTTATGTGGAACATTGACAGACTGAGAGGAAGTGAATTAGTGTACATCATCTGATGTTACAGGAGTATACACCCTTACCTCTTGTTACTATGTTTTATGTATCATTCACTAGATTCCCTACAACAGCCAACCATTGTAGGTGGGAATAAGAGGGTCAGAGCTAAGTTGTGAGTGGAAATCAGGGACATTTGAGAGGCATGCCTGTTGGTGTATGACAGCTGAGTATCAATGACATGTCATTACCATAGATCTAAGACAGGCCCCATACCTCCATCCTCCCATCTGCATCCTGTTACATGGAGAAAACAATTACATACCTGGCTGAGTGCAGTACTCCTTTGTTAAACTTTGTTTCCAGTAATCTTTTTAAGATATGCTCTCTGTGTGAGGTATGTCTCATACAGATTTGTTCCCCATAACCAGCTGCTTGCCTTTTTAAGGTACTGCTCATTAACAGGTAATTGCCCTGCACCAATCTGTGGCTCTATTGTGGTAATTGCAGCCAAAAGAGCTGAAATGCACTATCATTAGCTAATTATATGCCACCACAGTGCAATATATAAGGCCTTCATGTAGGCCTTGGCCTCTTTCTTAGTTGTTAAGATGGACATTACTGAGGTGTGGAGACTACAGCATCACAGAGAGTAGGTACCATAACTTTCAGCTGTAGAGATTTATGCAGTATGTCCACAGTTTCACCTCATATGTGTGGTCAGTGTCCCATGACATTGTGGTCATCTGACAATTCACTGACAAACATTGTGGGTTAAGGTCAATAATGGAAGACATACATTTGAGTGTCAGAATTCATACCCTTCTCAATATGCATGCTAATGCAATAGATGTTATTCTAGCAACTTGCTGTCAATGTAGGGGCAATCTGTAAAACATGTCCCAATCTCTGGACCTTTGTCCCCTCCTTTAAGTACAGGTGTGTCTGGATTTCTTGTGCTAGGGGGTTGGGAGGTATGGTAGGTCTGTAGTAGCTACCTTTATGTACAGGTGTGTGTGTGTTACAGGCTGCAGCTGCTGCTGCAGACTAGAACACACAGGGAAGTGTGAACACTTCTGAGGGCAACAAGCTGTACATGTAACTGTGGCAGCTGTGGCAGCCCTATCATTACAGCAGAGCCATGGTAAGGGTACCCTTTACACTCTAATTGAAGCATGTGATTAACTTACATCTGTTATGCAACAGTACCAATAACAGAGTACTAGCGACATTTACAGATATGTGCAGTGTGTCCCCACCTGCAGGCCTTTGACTTAAATAACTGGATAGTAGTTGATTAATTAAGAGTAACCTGTGCAGATAAAGATTGCATGACACCGTCATTAATTGCTGTCTTCACAATAATGTAATTGAACTGCAACACAAGACTGGATTTGAACCCAGGTATGTGTGTGGCAAAATTGTATGGCAAAATGTACTGCATGCAAGGTATTTAACAGACTGAGCTACTGAGTCACTGCTATTGCATATATGTGCACACATACAGGCTGTGACAAACATTTTCTACATCCATCAGTATGGTCATGGCTTTATGTGGATGTATTTCTGCACCAGAGTCTGAGTTAAATATAAATTTTGCTATGAATGCCTTAGCAGCTGTCTTTCTACATGTTGCTGATACAAGGGTACATTTTCCCTCTATGACAGGCCTCACTTGCATCCATTTTTATGTCTGTGGATGTTTAGTAGTGTATTATTGCACCAGAGTCCAAGTTACATGCCCATTTTCCCATTAATTTTTAATTCCAGTTTGTGTGGTGCGATGCGGCAGGCAGCTCTGCTGAGACATGCCTAATAACTGTAAGTGGCAATCAATATGTTTTGATGAAAACACCTGTTTTTCTTAAGATCTGTGTTGCAATGTGGGTTAATCCAATGTGCTGTATGTGTGATGGGCTTGGGTTCAAAACATAGCAGATGTGTTTATTTTGTACATGTGACTTACAATGCTATATTTAGGTGAGATAAGCGAAGCTGCACAATGTGGTGCACTGCACAGCTCAGTGCTAAAAAATTATAAAGAAAAGAAAAAAGGGGAGAAAGGAAAGTAGTGAAATGGGGGCAAGCAGGGGAAAAACATAGTGAAAGGCATGCAGGGATTTGCAGTAAGGGTGTGGGAAAGAACCATGGCTATCCATTTCTTGTACAGCAACAGCTGTGCACTTTGACAGATTTTGTAGATGAATTTGAACTCTCAAACCCCAGAGAGAGGGGTGAGAACAACATAACTGCATTGTCAAGCCAATTGGACCAAATTACTTGTGTCCATTGGACACGTCAGAAGTGCAGAGCTATGCATGGGGCGATATATATATATATATTTTTGTGACAGGTGCCCATTTTTTTTTTAATTAGGGTGAGAATGGAATGTTGGGGAAGGGACTTAGGTACATGTGGGGAGGTAAGTTGGGTAGGAGAGGATGCATTTGCAGACAGACAAGACAGACAAAGCAGCAGACAGGGGTGGGTGTGACACATGAGGTGGGTGAACACATTGGATGGGGAGGTTTGTTGTGGAATCCAAGTCGCATATGCCTCCAGATGGCAGCAGTGTGATTCATATCTCCACCCATGGGACAGTCGACATAGCTCCTTCCCTGCCCCAAGGGTGGCTGCACTAGAGGCTGGGTGCCAGGGAAAGGCTGCCCCAACAGGTTGGACAGCATGCCCTCAATCCGGCACAAGCAGCGTTCATAGGTCTGATGAACAATCCTGTACACCGTGACCAGCAGTTCAGCCTGGATGACAATGCCCCCACTGTCACTGCTCCCAAGAGGAGGCCAGGCCCTGTCCCCTGAGGTGGTCCCACCCAACTCTGCAGGTGGTGCAGGGGTAGTGGAAGGGACACCAGCGGTCTGGGTCCCAGAAGTGCTAGGCACCGGTGCCATGGCCATTTAAGGCAAGGTAGGCAGATCACCCAGAACCGGCTTACTCTGACATGCTGTAGCAATGGAGGTATAACAATAAGTATAGGTTAGTTGTGAACACATCATTGTTAGTAATAACAACATGGCAGAACACTGGAAATAACCCAATTACATATCAATGCATATTATGTGAAACACAACAATAAATAACATAGCACTCAGTATGTTAACAGCATGCCAGTAACAATTACAGCATAATCCCAACAAAATGGGTGATATAACAAGATATGTTAATATGCAACCATTATAAAACAAAACACTTGTCCAAAAATACAGTTATTGTAACAACATATGTTAATAGTAAACCATAACCAATGAATAACAATAAGAAATGAATGATTATGGGTGGGGAGAGAGAGAAAAAAACATTCTATTAGTAGAATTTCCAGTTATTTCTTTGACAACAGTACTACTAACTACAGGTCTGTATTTTGTTTATGTGTACAGTGACTACATGTCTCCAATAGCTGATGCAACATGTACATACCTCTCAAGCTATTTGCATGGGACACTATGGGCCAAGCTATACCAACTGCGGGTACACAACTACAAAGAACACTTGCACATCCGGTGGACCTATATAACTATTAAGGTGTTCTGTGGGCTGACTTGTTGATACTTTGCAATCTAAGTCATTGTTTCCATGGTAATCCTGTGACAGATGGATTACACACTATTAATTACATAACATGAAATTGTGACACTTGAGAGACATGTATGTGTACAGTACAGATACTAAACAGGTATCATGCCTTGGTTGGCAGGCATGGGAATAGAACCCAATAGAAGTGACTGCAGGGGATATCTGCATAGGATGTATTAACTGACTGCAGCAACCTTTAACAGACACTCCTGGCATATAGCCATACTGGGATTACACATTTTATTTCTGAATGAACATTGCTGTTGAACACATTCTTGCTAATGATTTTGACAGTCTGTGACATTTAAACACACAAATATCTACTCATAATATGGGCTACTTCACCCATTTACATGTAGTTCCTGTGGAGAGAGAATTTGTAAGCATTATGTGACTGCTACTGTAATATTTACTGCTACATAGCAATGGATTCTAACCTTGATCTGTGTGTGGCAAAATGTACTATATACAGAGCATTTAACACACTGATCATCTGAGTCACTGCTCATTACTGACTGACTGATATTTGCCTAAAGCTCACCTGGAACTAAAATATGACCTTGTGGTACTACTACAGTATTATTCTAGACTGCAGTGACAGCAGAACACACATCTATGAAATACAAGCATAACACAGATAGTAGGTAAGCTATATCTTAGTATAAACAATGCTGGTGTACACAATTTAATTTTAGTGGTTTGAAATATCTGTGAAGTCAACAGTCAATATCAGCTCATGGAGTGCGGTACCTCACCCATATACTTTTATTACCGATGTCTGTGGATGACAGAGCATTATGTGAACAATACTGGCCTAGAGACAGCCTTGAACAGTACTATATGAGTAAAGGAATACAATATGCATCCAATGGATCAGCATTCTAGAGCTATAACAGTGTTATACTTGACTGCTGTACCTTAGCTTACAGCCTGAATGCATACAGCTCTACTGCAGTGGTTACAACATAACCCTGATGTACACCATTTTCCTTGGTGTTATTGGTATTGGTCCGTGTGTTATTGCAGAACAGTTGGCATTATTCATTTCTTGCAATACAGCTGTAAATTCCACATTTATGCCATTACAAACTTTATTGCATATACTTTAATGCAGTTAATACTTTACTCTTTCATATACACTGTAACTTAAGCTGAACATCAGGTTTGTAATAAATACAAAGTTCTCAATGTAACAGTGTGTTCTGAGAGCATACTTTGATTGTTTTCCTCATCTGAAAAACCAAGACTCCCTGTTAACACTGCTGCTTTCAGAATGTAAAACAAAACACATTTACACCAGCACATGGTCACACACCATGCACAATATTGTGATCTCGCCACCACGCCCATGTACCTACAGTTAACCACACCCACTCACTCCCACATTGAAGCAAGTAGTCTTACCATGAATGCCAGTTTGATGGGTCATTGTGGTAGCAGCTTCCGGTTCTCTGCAGTGCTGTTTATTTTGTTGTTATAACAAACTGTTATTCTTCCCCTCAAGCAGATACTCCCTGGGAATGGGATGCACAACCATACACAGCAGTATTAAAGTGGAAATGCAGGAAGCAACCCAGCCCCTGCATTTACATCAGTATCCGTGCCTTCAGAAACAAATTAACTTGGCCAAATTGTAAATGTGTTTGATGTTGTTTGTATATAATAATGTGAAAGTCAATTTCTGTTATTTAGATTTGCAGTTAGCGTCATTTTTGTCGAAGGGATGTATAGTATATCTTGAAATCTTACTGCTGATAAGCAGTGCTCTTAATTCGTAATACCAAAATTGTTAGGAATGTTGCATTTTAAAAATTTTATTTTAGTTAGAGGCACCACTTTTTCAAATGCTCAAAGGGGCAGTTTTGCAAGATAGACCATAACTAAAACCATTGTTAAGCACACCAGCTGTAGAAAAGACTCTGAATAAAAGTTCATTCTTGTAGAATTTGTGCCATGCAATAGTGAGGTGTTTCATATATAGAATAATACTTCTATGCCACTATTAGATAAAATATGGGAAATATTTTGGCCTAAAATCTTAGAACGTTTTTGCCATTTTCATTGGAGTTTTCATAATAACCCTAAAGGAACTTTTTATGAGAGACAAGGTGCAGCTAACTGTTAAACTAATCTATAGTTTCAAAGTTGCTGTTCACCAGCTTTACTAAATTTCGAGAAGTTTTGATTTTAGCATGGAATGTACACACTACCAACTAACTGAAAGCAGTTTCACATAGCAGCCATACACATTCACACATGGCCACCATAGTAATTTCTACTTTTTTTTTTTTTTTTATGTCCATATTTGGAAGTTATGGATTCTGGTCAAGGCTGGTTGATTGGAGGGGGGGGGGGGTGAAAAGCTCACTTCTTCTTCTGGCTTTTTCTCAGTTAGGGGTCACCACAGCGGATCACTTGTCCTCTCATGATTGGCACTGGAGTTTTTAAGGTGTTGAGTTGCCAGCCTGACTTCCAAACCTTCCACAGAAGGCACACACATGCATGCACTCACACCTAGGG